>NC_045966.1:46522691-46605191 GCF_010909765.2 Amblyraja radiata
ATTTTATTTTGTATTGTGACTATTGTGCAGAAAAATGGGGAATATCTTAGAGAAGGACCTATCAAATAGATCCGAAAGTCCAATAAGAATAATTTGCGAGAAGCTTCCACATGAAGCAGAAAGATTAAGAGGATTAACTCGAGAATTAAATGGAAATTTGAGAAGCGTACTTTGGCTGCTGGGTGGACTAAAATCTGTAATAGGAATAATCTACATAGAAAAAATTGTTAGACGAAATGGAAACAGTAAAGAAGGGAATGAGCTAATTGGAATGTGGAGAATGTTCTTCACTAGAAGGAAAATAAATAAAGATATTGTTCTGTTTTCTACTCTAAGAATGGCAGCGTACAAATTAGGGATTAGAGGGGAACACGAGAGAACTGGTCCTTCTCGGGACATTCTGGAACAGGGGAAGGAAGATAGTGGAAGCCAACAACAGGAGCAGGAGAGAATACCAGCTTCTAAAAGGGAAACGACTGAGATGGCTCTTAAAGGGGAGGTGCCGACTAAAATCAAACTTATTACATTTGGTAAGCGTGCAGCAGTATCTGTGGACCTCGAAGGGAGAGAGGCTCACAATATGTCAGGGTGGGTAGAATTTTTCGGAATGGACCCACAGCATTCCTCATAGCACTCTCATGTTCTCAGTTTAGAGACACCATGCGCAGCTTGCGAGCAGGGCACTCGGGAGGAGGCAGCGGTATCTTTGATCCAAATCCAAAGTGGAAACATCAGGGAAGGACTTTCTAGCTCCTATGATTGCTCCACCAGTGGGGGATAGTATGGGAGATCAGGGAGCTAGAAGGAAGGTTTCGCTGAAGTGGGTACTAAAATTAATTAGGAAATCCAGTAGTGGGAAAGTGAAAGAATCCTTCCTGAAGTATAGAGAGAGAATGAGTAGCTTTTCTGAGGGTGAGACAGCAGGAGGATACGGAGGGGTTGATCCTGACATTGATAATATTATTATGTCGGAGCAATTTCCCGACGATGGGGGTATAGAACAGATTCCCCATAGGCAGTTCCCCATAGGCAGTTTGTTTGTAGAAAGCTGCCTACTCCACCTTTGGTATTAGGTCCTGCAGTAGGTGTAAATTATCCCCGGGCCACAGACGTTCACACTTTAATGCAACCTGGTCCGATGGCAGCTCAGAGACCCGTATTAAGAATTCAAAAACGGGAAATAACTTCGGAAGAAGTACTGGAGGAGATGTCTATTGAATTAGAAGGAGAAACTTGAATGGGTGTGGAGATATCAGAGTCGATGTATTTGACCGGTGAATTTAAATTTGTTTAACCCTTGATGGTAAAGCGGCTTCTATTATCAAGGTCGAAAGAAATTGTCCCTAGATTTGCCATTCTTAATTGGATTTATGATAAAATTGACAACATATGGAAATTGATTGATTGATTAAATTTGAACAGCTGGGAATTCCACGGGAATTGGAATGGAATTGTGTTGTCGGCCACAATGCTGTGGAATGAGAAGGTTGAGATGGACACTGAAATTTAAAATAGTAAATTGAAGGCTGAGACTGAATTTGGTTAAATTGGAACATTCATCATGGTTTGCTTTAAATAAGAGTCACGCCTGTAGGGAAATCAGGACTGAACCTAGCTGATATTTACATGAGAAACCATCATCAGATATACATATTATCACATCGTGTGAATACGGAGAGGGCTGATTAGTATTGATCCTAGGATAGTAAAGAGTATATTATAGAACAGAATAGTAATAGGAATACAGTGATAGGGTAGAATATAGTAGCGATAGTGATAGTGAAATGGAAAAGGGATAGCATTAGTACATGTGTGGTAACTTGCTTTGTCCCAAGTTTTTCAGGAATTATAGGTTATAGGTTCGACAATGGAATGGGGTGGAAGAAACAACACAGATGGAGGGAATTTGCGCCCACGAAAACTCGGGAGGTGAAGACTCATCAGACGGAAGCTTAGAACGAGCTATTTACATCTACAGTGTACAGATAAAGGAAAAAGGTACAAAATGCAAAATAAAGCGATTAAGTAAGATTAAAGATAGTTCAAAGGTCTCCAATGAGGTAGATGGGAGGTCAGCACCGCACTCTAGCTGGTGAGAGGATGATTTAGTTGGGAAGAAACTATCCCTAAATCTGGAGGTTTATCAATACTCCTGTACCTCCTGACTGATAAGTAAGGGGGAGAAGAGGGAGTGACCAGAGTGAGACTCGTCCTTGATTATGCTGGTGGTTTGCCGAGGCAGCATGAGGTATAGATGGAATCAATAGAAGGGAGGTTGGTTTGTGTGATGGTCTGTGTTAGGTCCACAACTCTCTTGCGGTCTTGAATGGAGCTGTTCCCAAACCATGCTGTGATGCACCTCGATAAAATGCTTTGTATGGCACATCTGTAGAAGTTGGTAATGGTTCTTGGGGACATGCCAAACCTCCTCAGCCTTGTGAGAAAGTAGAGTTCCTTTGGCCCAACTCATCCATGCCAATCAAGATGCCCCATCTAAGCTAGTCACATTTATCCATGTTTGGTCCATATCCCTTTAAACCTTTCCTATCCATGCACCTGTCTAAATGCTTTTTCAATGTTTTTATTGTATCTGCCTCATCTACTTCCTCTGGCTGCTCATTGCATCATAATCATAATCATAATCATAGTTTATTAGCCAAGTATGTTTTGCAACATGCGAGGAATTTCATATACCACCCACTCTGTGAACATGTTGCCCCTCAAATTCCTATTAAATAATTATCCTCTCGCCTTAAACCTATGCCCCCTAAATTTTGCTTCCATGGGAAAAATACTCTATTCCTTCAACTTTTCTACTCACCTCATGATTTTATATTCTTCCAATGGGTTCTTCCAAAGGACACTCTATGGAGTCCTGAATGTAGAAACAAGGAACTGCAGATGTTGGTTTAGAAAAAAGGCACAAAGTGCAGGAGTAATCAGTAGGTCAGGCAGCATGCCTGGAGAATATGTTTAGCTGACCAGGTTAGGACTCTTCTTCAGTCTGTTTGAAAGGGGGGGATAGAATGCTGGAAGATTGGAGGGGTGGGATAAAGCATGGCAGGTAATAAGCACAGTGGCACAGTGGTAGAGTTAATGCCTTACAGTGCTAGTGACCCCAGTCCGATCCTGACTATAGGTGCTGCTGTACGTTTCTCTGGGTACTCCAACTTCCTCCCTCATTCCAAAGACGTACAGGGTTATAGTATGGTGAAAGGATGACTCTCTGATTCTCAATCTAGAAGAAGGGTCTCGATCCGAATCGTCACCTATTCCTTTTCTATTGAGATGCTGTTTGACCCGTTGTGTTACTTCATGTTTTTGTGTCAATCTTTGGTTTAAACTAGCATCTGCAGTTCCTTCCCACACACTAGGTTTGAAGCAATATATGAGTGGATAGTCAGTACCTTTTTTCCCAGGGTGGAAATGTCAAAAGCTAGAGGGCATACATTTAAGGTGAGATAGGTCAAATGTTACAGGAAATATGTGGGGAAAGTTATTTTACACAGAGTTTGGTGGTTGCCTGGAATGCATTGCCAAGGGTGCTGGTGGAGGTAGATACAACAGAGGCATTTAAGAGGCTCTTAGATTGGTACATGGATATGCAAGAAATAGAGGCATATGGATTATATGCAGGCAGAGGAGAATTGTTTAACTTAACATCATATTCATCAGGCCAAAGGACCTGTTTGTGTACTGTATTTCGTTGCTTCAGATGTGATATAATTGGGGGGGGGGCAAGAGGTGGTGTTACATTGCTTGTCAGGAAAATATTACAGCAGTGCTTTGGCAGGATAGATGAGAGGGCTTGTCTAGGGAAACTGAGCTATGGGAAAGGTGTAGCAACACTTATCGGGGTGTATTATAGCGCCAAATGGGGAGCGAGAATTGGAAGAGCAAATATGTAAGGAGACAGCAGATATTAGTAGTAAGCACAAGGTAGTGATTGTGGGGGATTTCAATTTCCCACACATAGACTGGGAAACACATTCTGTAAAGGGCTGGATGGTTTGGAGTTTGTAAAATGTGTGCAGGATAGTTTTTTGCAGCAATACATAGAGGTACCTACTAGAGAAGGGGCAGTGCTGGACCTCCTGTTAGGAAATGAGAAAGGTCAGGTGGCAGAGGTATGTGTTGGGGAGCACTTCGTGTTCAGTGATCACAATACCATTAGTTTCAATATAATTATGGAGAAGGTCAAAACTGGACCAAGGGTTGAGATTTTTGATTGGAGAAAGGCAAACTTTGAGGAGATGCGAAAGGATTTAAAAGGAGTGAATTGGGACATTTTGTTTTATGGGAAGGATGTAGAAGAGAAATGGAGGACATTTAAAGGTGACATTTTAAGAGTACAGAATCTTTATGTCCCTGTTCGGTTGAAAGGAAAGAGTAATAATTGCAAAGAACCATGGTTTTCAAGGGAAATTGGACACGGTTCGGAAAAAGAGAGAGATCTTCAATAATTATAGGCAGCATGGAGTAAATGAGGTGCTTGAGGAGTATAAAGAATGTAAAAAGAATCTTAAGAAATAAATTAGAAAAGCTAAAAGAAGATATGACTTTGGCAAGTAAGGTGAAAGTAAATCCAAAGGGTTTCTACTGCTATATTAATAGCAAAAGGATAACGAGGGATAAAATCCGGTAGGCGGCGCAACTCTCGTCTGCAGCGGCCTCTGCAGTCCGTCTGCGTTTTTATTATTTTATGTCTATGTTTTTATGTAGTTTTTGTTATTTTTGTTGGGGTATGTGTGTGGGGGGGTGGGGGTGGTGTGGGGGGGGTTGGGGGTAACTTTTAAATCTCTCCCTGCACGGGAGACCCGACCTTTTCTTTGTCGGGTCTCCGTTGTCGTTGGGGCTGCAACGAGGAGCGGCCTCCAACAGGAAGACCGGGGGCTGTGGTGCCGACTACTCACCTCACCGTCGCGGAGCTGGCCGAGTCCAGAGCGGGTGGAGCTGTGGTGGACGCTGCTGCGACCCGACCCCCGGAGATTCGGTGGCTGCAACTGCGGGTTTGGTGGGCGGCGGCACCGGGAGCCCGCGGGTCCCTGGAGGGAGACCGCTTTTCAGTGCTTCCGCAGCGGCGACTTCTCCCGCCTGAGTTGCGGGGTTGAAGAGCTCCTGGAGCGGGGCCTACATCACCGCCCCGCGCGGCTTGGAATGGCGGCGGGTCTCTGCGAGCGCGCGCCGGGGGCTCTAACACCAAGACCCGGTGTGCGACCTTGCATCACCCGGCGTGGCTTTAATGGCCACGGGACAATCGCCATCGCCCGCCGGGGGCTTTGACTTTGACTCTGACATCGGGGGGGGGGGGGGAGAGTGCAGTGGAGAGAGAAGTTTTTTTGCCTTCCATCACAGCAATGTGATGGATGTTTATGTAAATTATGTTGTGTCTTGGGTCTATTTGTTTGTAATGTATGGCTGCAGAAACGGCATTTCGTTTGGACCTCAAGGGGTCCAAATGACAATAAATTGAATTGTATTGTATTGTAAAATTGGTCCATTAGAGAGTCAGAGTGGACAGCTATCTGCAGAGCCAAAAGATATGGGGAAGATATTGAACAATTTATTTTCTTCGGTATTCACCAAGGAGAAGGATATTGAATTATGTGAAGTAAGGGAAAAGTATTGAAACTTTGGAAACTATGAGGATCAAAGAAGTGGAAGTACTGACACTTTTGAAAAATATAAAAGTGGATAAGTCTCCAGGTCCTGACAGGATATTCCCTAGGACATTGAGGGAAGTTAGTGTAGAAATAGCAGGGGCTATGACAGAAATATTTCAAATGTTATTAGAAACAGGAATGGTGCCGGAGGATTGGCATACTGCGCATGTTATTCCATTGTTTAAAAAGGGTTCTAAGAGTAAACCTAGCAATTATAGACCTGTTAGTTTGACATCAGTGGTGGGCAAATTAATGGAAAGGATACTTAGAGATAATATATATAATCATCTGGATAAACAGGGTCTGATTAGGACAGTCAACATGGATTTGTGCCTGGAAGGTCATGTTTGACTAATCTTCTTGACTTTTTTGAAGAGGTTACTAGGGAAATTGACGAGGGTAAAGCAGTGGATGTTGTCTATATGGACTTCAGTAAGGCCTTTGACAAGGTTCCACATGGAAGGTTGGTTAAGAAGGTTCAGTTGTTGGGTATTAATGATGGAGTAGCAAGATGGATTCAACAGTGGCAAAATGGGAGATACCAGAGAGTAATGGGGAATGGTTGTTTGTCAGGTTGGAGGCTGGTGACTAGTGGGGTGCCTCAGGGATCTGTGTTGGGTCCACTGTTGTTTGTCATATACATCAATGATCTGGATGATGGTGTGGTAAATTGGATTAGTAAGTATGCAGATGAAACTAGGATATGTGGTGTTGTGGATAATGACGTAGATTTTCAAAGTCTACAGAGAGATTTAGGCCATTTGGAAGAGTGGGCTGAAAGATGGCAGATGGAGTTTAATGCGGATAAGTGTGAGGTGCTACATCTTGGCAGGACAAATCAAAATGGAACGTACATGGTAAATGGTAGCGAATTGAGGAATGCAGTTGAACAGAGGGATCTAGGAATAACTGTGCATAGTAATAATAATAATAATAATAATAATAATAATAATAATAATAATAATAATAATAATAATAATAATAATAATAATAATAATAATAATAATGATGTTGGATGGATGCTGCCTACCTAAATCTCGTTACACTTATGTGCAATGACAATAAAAGATATTATTATTATTATTATTATTATTATTATTATTATTATTATTATTATTATTATTATTATTATTATTATTATTATTATTATTATTATTATTATTATTATTATTATTATTATTATTAGTTCCCTGAAGGTAGAATCCCATGTAGATAGGGTGGTAAAGAAAACTTTTGGTGTGCTGGCTTTTATAAATCGGAGCATTGAGTATAGAGGTTGGGAGTAAATGTTAAAATTGTGCAAGGCATTGGTGAGGCCAATTCTGGAGTATGGTGTACAATTTTGGTCGCCAAATTATAGGAAAGATGTCAACAAAATAGACAGAGTACAGAGGAGATTTACTAGAATGTTGCCTGGGTTTCAGCAACTAAGTTACAGGGAAAGGTTGAACAAGTTAGGTCTTTATTCTTTGGAGCGCAGAAGGTTAAGGGGGGACTTGATAGAGGTCTTTAAAATGATGAGAGGGATAGACAGAGTTGACGTGGATAAGCTTTTTCCATTGAGAGTAGGGAAGTTTCAAACAAGAGGACATGATTTACATAGAAACATAGAAACATAGAAAATAGGTGCAGGAGGAGGCCATTCGGCCCTTCGAGCCAGCACCGCCATTTATAGTGATCATGGCTGATCGTCCCCTATCAATAACCCAGGCCTGCCTTCTCCCCATATCCCTTGACTCCACTAGCCCCTAGAGCTCTATCTAACACTCTCTTAAATCCATCCAGTGATTTGGCCTCCACTGCCCTCTGTGGCAGGGAATTCCACAAATTCACAACTCTCTGGGTGAAAAAGTTTTTTCTCACCTCAGTCTTAAATGAACTCCCCTTTATTCTAAGACTGTGGCCCCTGGTTCTGGACTCGCCCAACATTGGGTACATTTTTCCTGCATCTAGCTTGTCCAGTCTTTTTATAATTTTATATGTTTCTATAAGATCCCCCTCATCCTTCTAAACTCCAGTGAAAACAAGCCTAGTCTTTTCAATCTTTCCTCATATGACAGTCCTGCCATCCCAGGGATCAATCTCGTGAACCTACGCTGCACTGCCTCAATCACAAGGATGTTCTTCCTCAAATTAGGAGAACAAAACTGTACATAATACTCCAGATGTGGTATCACCAGAGCCCTATACAACTGAAGAAGAACCTCTTTACTCCTATACTGAAACCCTCTTGTTATGAAGGCCAACATTCCATTAGCTTTCTTCACTGCCTGCTGTACCTGTAAGCCAACTTTCAGTGACCGGTGTACAAGGACGCCCAGATCTCGCTGCACCTCCCCCTTACCTAACCTAACCCCATTGAGATAATAATCTGCCCCCTTGTTTTTGCCGCCAAAGTGGATAACCTCACATTTATCTATATTATACTGCATCTGTCATGCATCTGCCCACTCACTCAACCTGTCCAGGTCACACTGCAGCCTCCTAACATCATCTTCACAGTTCACACTACCACCAAGCTTTGTGTCATCCGCAAACTTGCTAGTGTTGCTCCTAATTCCCTCTTCCAAATCATTAATATATATGGTAAACAGTTGCGCCCCAACACCGAGTCTTGCGGCACTCCACTCACCACTGCCTGCCATTCTGAAAAGGACCCGTTCACTCCTACTCTTTGCTTCCGGTCTGCCAACCAATTTTCTATCCGTCAACACCCTACCCCCAATACCATGTGCTCTAATTTTAGTAACCAGTCTCCCATGTGGGACCTTATCAAAGGCCTAAAAGTCTAGATACACTACATCCACTGGCACCCCTTCATCCATTTTACTTGTCACATCCTCAAAAAATTCCAGAAGATTAGTCAAGCATGATTTCCCTTTCATAAATCCATGTTGACTTCGACTAATCCTTTTACTGCTATCCAAATGCCCCATTATTACCTCTTTAATAATTGACTCCAGCATCTTTCCCACCACCGAAGTCAGGCTAACTGGTCTGTAATTCCCCGTTTTCTCTCTCGCTCCTTTCTTGAAAAGTAGGATAACATTAGCTATCCTCCAATCCACAGGAACTGATCCTGAATCTATTGAACATTGGAAAATGATCACCAATGCATCCACTATTTCTAGAGCCACCTCCCTGAGGACCCTGGGACGCAGACCATCAGGCCCAGGGGATTTATCATCCTTCAGTCCCATTAGACTACCCAATACTATTTCTCGCCTAATGAAAATTTCTTTCAGTTCCTCTACCCTCTTAGATCCCCTGTCCTCCAGTACATCTGGGAGATTGTTTGTGTCTTCCTTAGTGAAGACAGATCCAAAGTACCTATTCAACTCTTCTGCCATTTCTTTGTTGCCTATAATAATTTCACCCTTGTCTGCCTTCAAGGGACCCACATTTGACTTTGCTACTCTTTTTCCCTTAACATATCTAAAGAAGCGTTTACTGTCCTTCTTTATATTCCTGGCCAGCTTCCCTTCATACTTCATCTTTTCAGCCCGTATTGCCCGTTTTGTTTCCTTCTGTTGTCCTATGAAAGTTTCCAAATCCTCTGTCTTCCGGCTACTCTTTGCTGTGTTATACATCTTTTCTTTTAGTTTTATTCTATCCCTAACTTATCTTGCCACGGTTGCCTCCTACTCCCCTTAGAATCTTTCTTCCTTTTTGGAATGAAATGATCCTGCATCTTCTGGATTATGCTCAGAAATTTGCCATTGCTGTTCCACCGTCATTAATTTGAGAAATAAGGGACAGAATTTAGGGGTAACATGAGGGGGGACTTCTTTACTCAGAGAGTGGTAGCTGTGTGGAATGAGCTTCCAGTGGAAGTGGTGGAGGCAGTTTCAATTTTATCATTAAAAAATAAATTGATGGGTATATGGACGGGAAAGGAATGGAGGGTTATGATCTGACTGCAGGTAGATGGGACTAGGTGAGAGTAAGTGTTCGGCACGGACTAGAAGGGCCGAGGGCCTGTTTCCGTGCTGTAATTGTTATATGGTTATATGGTTATTGTTTTATGTTCTATTTAAAATAAGATAGCTAAAATGGTGGAGAGCAGAATCATATAGTCATTGAGTCACAGTGCACAGAAGCAGGTCATTCAGTCCAACATGTCCCTGTTGACCAAGATGCCCCATCTAAGCTAGTCACATTTGCCCATGTTTGCCCCATATCCCTCAAATCCTTTCCTATTCATTTATCTGTCCATGTGCCTTTTAAATATTGTTGTTGCACCTGCCTCAATACAAAGTAGGAGGTTCAATATATTCTGTAGATGTTTCAATGCAACATTAGTGACTGAGTTTGGCAAACTAACTTATGGTATGTAAAATGTACTGATGATTTAAAGGAAGGTGACAAAGCTCTCCATAAATACAAATGACCCTTCCTTTCTGGAATGATACAACATCGAATACCTGAGATTTGCTTCATCTAATCCTCTATCTGAGCAAAATTAAGAATTGTGCAATTAGTTTTTAATTTAACTAAACATTTCGCGACTGAAGTTCCTACCATTAAAAACTACTGTTTCCACATTGTTTACCTTGAATATGGAGTACAGGTAAATGCAAATTGTCACACTTCAGTAGCTCATAGCACATATAGTCACGAAGCAAAATAACAGCATATATTCACAGCAGAATTTGTTATTCATCAGATGCAAATAAATTGTTTCACGTTCTTGGAATAAGATTTACTTTCAGTGCATTCATGACAAAAATATAAAAATTGTGCTAATTATGCAGAGAATTTAACCAGAATTGCTGACAGTTTCTTCATAAAGCTTCTTGCTTCTATCAGTTACTCCATATGAAACAAGTGGAAGAATCCACAATCTTGAATCAAGTGGCCGACGAGACCACTTTCAATAATAAAGGATCACAATGTGCTGGAGTAGCTCAACGGATCAGGCAGTTTCTCTGGAGAATATGGATAGGTGATGCTTTGGGTTGAGACCCTGCTTAAGACTGATTGTAGAGGGGGTGGTGAAGAAAGCTGAAAAAAGGGAGAGGCAGGACTAGTGCGGCAGTTAATAGGGCAGCAGAGGCAAGGGGCGGGGTTTGATAGGTAGATAGTTAGAACAAAGGCCAGAGAAAAGAAAGGAATGTGTGAGACAGGTTTGGAGAATGGTTGACTGTTAAGCCAGAGGGAGGAATTTAGCATGGAAGGGGGTTGGGGAGGACGGGAGTGCTGGTGGGGGGGGGGGGGCTGATATACAGCACCAATAGTTGTGGTAACACCAAGAAATCCGCATGTGCAGCTCATCAGTCACAAACTCCACTCAATGTATGTCTACTTTAATAATAATAATAATACATTTTATTTAATGGGCGCCTTTCAGACATCTCAAGGACACTTTACATAGTAATCGGAATAACATATAATCGGAATATAACAAGAAATAAAGACATCACAGAGACACAAATTAAAAACAGAATTCAATCCAAAAACAGAAAATCAAAAACACAGTGTGAAGAGAGAGCAGCGGCAGCCAAAGCGCGCCAGCATCCACTCTCTCTTCACAGCAGCCATCTTGGACACAGACCTACAGGACTACAATTACACAAAAAAATCATCCCCCCACAGTGGATAGCACTGTGGAGGAAGGCACAATGTCCAGTCCCCACCCCATGTTCACCCCAAAGTCAGGCCTATTGAGGCCACCGCAATTGCCTCTACGGAGGCCCGATGTCCCTGGCCGTTCTCACCGGGTGGTCTTGCCCCGGCGTCGGGAGAGTCCTTTCGGCGGCTGGGCCACCTGGAACGTGAAGATGTTATCCTCATCTGAGCCTGAAGACGGTTCCCTATCTGAACCATTGCCTATCCATGTCCTCCAGAGATGATGCCTTACCCATTGAGTTACTCCAGCACTTTGTGTTCTTTGCCGGATTCCAGCGTCTGCATTTCCTTGTGTCTTCATGTCTTTTCCTCTTTTTAAAAGCATTGATCTACCACACCTCATGCTTCATCTGTCCAGTGGCACTTGACAAAAGCTCCTCAAATGTCAGCTATTAACTCAAAAGACAGATTGAAGCAACTTCCCGCGAGGTGACCTTAAAACCTTTCATGGAGGTTGACATTCTTTCACTACTTGACATGAGAGATGTCGGCACCAGAACTCCTGTTATTGTGAGACATACACATAGCATTTTATATTCACAGCCCTGCACTCACCTTTCCTACCCGCTCAGTCATATAGGGTATTGCTATAATGATCTTGAAGCAAATGTTGAATATTGGGATATACTCTTACCCCGTTGTCTTTGATTCACATCATGTTGATCGACAACTCAATATGCCTGCATCCTTTCTTTCAGGCAATAGTGCTTAATCTTTCTTCAAGCACATTTTGAGAGTAACATTAAGGATGCTGTACTGTGTATTTCACAGTGAGACAGGAGGAAAGCTGATGATATACAATGTTATACCGGACTCTGATAAAAAAAAAAAAAAGACCATAGCTGCTCTCACAATCTTATAAAATCAACAAGAGCAAAAGGCTTAATTTTGAAATGTACTTGCTGGTTTGATGTGGATTGTCCCCCACCTCTCAAAACAGAAGGGGGGGGGGGGGGGGGAAGGGTGCCCCTGCACCCCCCCTCCCCCCGGGATTTCCGCCCCTGCATCCATGATTGAATGATGAAGTCGACTCCATGGGCCGAATGGCCTACTTCTGCTCCTATGACTCAAGAAGTTATGGAGAGTGAAAATGTTTGGGCATAAGTGTTGTGCAGTGATATTGCCTTATTTGACACAGGTCTTTGGCTTTTAATCATGTACAGTATAGCCTGGTGAACGTGCAACAAAAGCTTTTCACTGTACCTCGGTACACATGACAATAAATTAAACTAAACTAAACTGAACTAAATTAAATTAAACTAAATTAAGTTAAGATGAAGATGGACACAAAAAGGTGGAGTAACTCAGTGGGACAGGCAACATCTCTGAAGAGAATAATGGGTGACAATTTGGGTCAAGACTCTTCTTCAGACCTTCCTTCTCTCCAGAGATGTTGCCTGTCCCACTGAGTTGCTCCAGCTTTTTGTGTCTATCTTTGGTTTCAACCAGCATCTTGCAGTTCCTTCCTACATATTCAGTTTAGATGAACTTTGTAATGATTTTTCCTCTGCCAGACAGCAGGGAGACAGACACCTCTGAAGTTACCCCTGCTGGACCTTTCTTGAAGATTGTCATGTCATGATTACAACATTGTTAGCATCCTCTCGCAGGCCAACAACCCCAGCATTGAGACCCTGCTTGGACTCAGTAGCCTATATTGGGTTGACCACATGTTTTACACATCTGACACTCTATTCTGAGCTAAATGAAGTATCTCTAAACTAAACTAAACAAAACTAATACATGTTCACTTGCTACAGCATAAGAGGCCTGTAGCACACACACATAGATAATAAATAATAAACAAAGGAAACAATAAATTAATAATGCCAGTGCTAGAGCAACATAGAAGCCAAAAATACTTAGTGCAACTCAGGACAGTCCGCAATTCATCAGTTAGTGCTGTGTAGTGTTCAATATACTGTGTAGTGGTTTGGAGCAGCTATTCTTGAATCTGGTGGTCATTGTTCACAGACTCATACACCTTCTTCCCCGTGGTAGGAGTAAAATGAAGGCAACGCATCCTCAAATTATTAAGGACCATTAGAGATAGACAACAAATGCTGGTCATAGTGGCATCAGAAAGAAATTATCTAAAAAAATAAGGCCAACAATGTATCTTTGATTATTTTGCCATTTATCTCAAACCTATGAGCATATATTTGAGATATGTTGGAAAACAGATTACCTGGTGGAAATCAACACACGGACACAGATAGATCATGCAAACTCCACATAGACAGCACCCAGGATGGAAACCAAATCCCTGCATTAGTGAGGCAGTGCAACCAGTGGCTGGAACCGTTATGCACCATGCCAGCCAAATTATTTTAGTTTAAAGCCAATTGGGTCTAAAGTGGAGAATGCAGTATGTCAACACAGATTGTTGTTAGCAACGTAAAATGTCCTAATGCGGTCCACATTTGACATCAGTTTACTTTGGCTGATGGAGGATAGACGACTAAAGGACATGAGAAAAAAAGATCGGTAAAAGCTCAGAGTCTTTTGCCTAGAGTAAGGAAATAAAGTACTAGGGGACATTGGTTTAAGGTGAGGAGGGAAAGATTAAATAGGATCCTGAGGGGTAACCTTTGTACACGAATGATGGTGGGTGTATGGAATGAGCTGCTGGAGAAGGTAGATGAGCCAAGTATTATTGCAGCGTTTGAGAAAGATTTAGACAGGTACATAGATAGGTTACTTTTGGAAGGATATCGTCCAAAAGCACGCAGGTGGGACTAATATAGATGGGACACGGTGGTCAAGTTGGACTGAAGGGCTTGTTTCCAAGCTGTATAGAAACATAGAAACATAGAAATTAGGTGCAGGAGTAGGCCATTCGGCCCTTCGAGCCTGCACCGCCATTCAATATGATCATGGCTGATCATCCAACTCAGTATCCCGTACCTGCCTTCTCTCCATACCCTCTGATCCCCTTAGCCACAAGGGCCACATCTAACTCCCTCTTAAATATAGCCAATGAACTGGCCTCAACTACCCTCTGTGGCAGGGAGTTCCAGAGATTCACCACTCTCTGTGTGAAAAAAGTTCTTCTCATCTCGGTTTTAAAGGATTTCCCCCTTATCCTTAAGCTGTGACCCCTTGTCCTGGACTTCCCCAACATCGGGAGCAATCTTCCTGCATCTAGCCTGTCCAACCCCTTAAGAATTTTGTAAGTTTCTATAAGATCCCCTCTCAATCTCCTAAATTCTAGAGAGTATAAACCAAGTCTATCCAGTCTTTCTTCATAAGACAGTCCTGACATCCCAGGAATCAGTCTGGTGAACCTTCTCTGCACTCCCTCTATGGCAATAATGTCCTTCCTCAGATTTGGAGACCAAAACTGTACGCAATACCCCAGGTGTGGTCTCACCAAGACCCTGTACAACTGCAGTAGAACCTCCCTGCTCCTATACTCAAATCCTTTTGCTATGAAAGCTAACATACCATTCGCTTTCTTCACTGCCTGCTGCACCTGCATGCCCACTTTCAATGACTGGTGTAACTCTATGATCTATGACTATGACATAAAGGGATAGATCAAAAAGGAACTATCAAGACATCCAAGCCCTTTACAAGCAGGAGATTTATTTTAGAAATATGAATGAAGTTGTTAAATAAGAAAGGTGATTTCAACCTGTGAATATAAAAATCCGATGAAATGGAAAATAGTACTCACGAGATAATCTTTTTGTCCCATGTTGACTGAGTCATAAATATTGGTCAGGACTTTGGGAATAACGCCCAGCTCTTCTTTGGAAAATATGCTATGCAATCTGTTTTTATTCATGAAAGTTTTGGTTGAAAGTCTTGTGGAACCAGAAGAAACAGATTCAGAATAAAAGGACATATCTTTAGAATGGAGATGAGGATAAATTTCTTTAGCCAGAGAGTGGTGAATCTGTGGAATGCATTTGAAAGACGGCTGTGGGGGCCAAGTCCGTGGCTGTTCTTAAAACGAAGATCGATAGGTCCTTGATTAGTAAGGGTGTCAAAGGTGACGGGGAGAAGGCAGGGGAATGGGGTTGAGAGGGAAAATAGATCAGCCATGGTGGAATGGCGGAGAATGATCGATGGGCCGCATGGCTTAACTCTGCTCCTATGTCTCATGATAAAAAAATAAAAAAACACCTCCAGCCATGCAGCACTCAGCCAAGTTTTAGGTAAAAAATTAACGATGAAGGAGGGACTGAGAGACGTTCCTATTGGTTTTGTAAAATGTCCTCTTCTTTCTAATTGTCATACCATCAAACTTGCTCCACTGGATGTCCAACATATCCATTTTCAAGGAGATTGCCTTCTGATTCAATTGGAAAGAGGACAGGCCCCTTGTTGCTATCAAGAATGGGGTTTTAAAAAAATATAAATGCCGTTCTTAAATAAGAAAGGCGGTCATAATTTGGATAGCATGCCCCAACAATGCCCCTTTGATTTTTTAATTGCTTATCATTAATATATCAGACCTTCAGCAACAGACTGGTTCCACCAAAATTCAGTACAGAACGCCACAGGATATCCTTTTTCCCTGTGATTATCAAACTGTACAACTCCTCCCCCTTCTGTCATGGGGTAGACTGACCCCCTCCCCTCCCCCCCCCAATCTTTGCACATACCAAATCCTTTCCACTCATCACTTTAATTTCATGTTTTATGTGTCTTGCTGTGTTGTATAACTATTGACGGACCAATTTCCCTCCTGGGATAAATAAAGTTCTATCATATCGCATCAGATAGCATTGAACAAAAAGCTTTTCACTGTTGGTACATGTGACAATAAATTAAACTAAACTAACTATCTTCGAGATATGTTGGAATACAGATTACCTGGTGGAAATCCAAATAGCCACAGACAGAACAGGCAAATTCCATATAGACTGCAGCCTGGATGGAATCTGGTATTGAGGAGGTAATCTTCAGTTTACCAGTGCCACAGGGAATGAATATTGAGGATAAACAGAGACACAAAGTGCTGGAGTAACTCAGCGGGTCAGGCAGCACCCCTGGAGAATGTGGATAGGCAACGTTTTGGGCCAGGATCCTTCTTCAGTCTTGTTTAAGATAGTTGTTTGGATGAAACTTAACTCTTGGTCATTTTCTACCTGCATAGAAATATATATTTTTAATGATGTTGATACTTTAATGTCACATGTACCCAGGTACAGTGAAATTCCTTGTTTTGCATACATTCCATCGAAATTATACTATAGACAAGCAAAATCATGGATAAGCACAAAAGTGCAACGATTGTAGTGTAATAGTAGACTTCACCGAAACACTTCACCAAGGGTTGCCATGTTTCTGGCACCCACAACATTTTAAAGTTATGAGTGCAGTTTTATCTTGGCCTTAAAGGTCTGTTGTCCAGGCAGCAATGATCCTTATTTATCATTAGTATATCTATTGTGAGCGAGAAATATTTATTGTTAATGATTGAAAAACCATATAAATTGTATTTTTTTAGATCTCCCACAATTGTTCTTATAATAATAATACTAACTTTATTTGTAAGCACTTTTCATACAATTGAATGCAACCCAAAGTGCTTTTCACAAGAATACAGGTCTAAACAAGAACAAAAATGCAATTTAAAACAGTAAGGACATAGACAGTTAATAACATAAAAAGCACAAATGTATATAAATATATAAAATAAAAAAATAAAAATTGAGAGTGTAAAAGGATAAAAAACAGAAACATTGAGGTCAAATACAGAGTCCCATATACTATATGAGCACACAGGCTGCTGATGGGTTTGCTGAGATAAATACAAGAGAATAAAGGTAATTTTTACAATGTCATCAGAAGAAGTAAAGTCAGTTAAAAGCTTGATTGAAAAGATACATTTTTGGCTGCCATTTAAAAATGTCAACTGAGTGGGCAGTTGCGTAGGGTATTCCACAGCTTGGGGGCATAATTGAAAAAGGTTGCTTCACCAATTTTCTTATTGCTGCGGCATTGAGGGGCTAACAGTCCGGCATCAGAAGACCTGAGCGCTCGAGTGGGGGCATAGGGGAGGAGGGACTCTGTAAAATATGCTGCTCCTAAGCCATTTAGGGCTTTATAGACAAGAAGGACTTTATAGTCCATCTTGGATCTCACAGGGAGCCAATGAAGGGAGTATAATACTGGGGTGATATGTCCCCTTTTCTTGGTATTTGTTAAAAGCCGGGCTGCGGCATTTTGAATGAGCTGTAACTAGTTGGTGGATGTTGAAGGCAGGCTGGTAAATAAGGTATTATAGTAATCAAGTCTGCTGGAAATGAATCAATTGCCAGAACACTTTAGATGAACACGAACCTTACAATTGAATGCCAGGCAGACTTCTGGATCCAAGGGAACTACTCCTGGTCGCCTTTCTTTTATTCTTGTCTGCTGACATATTGTTTAATGTTCTTCACTGACAAACCTTTTTCTTCCTAATGTCTATACCTAACTTGAACAATTCTCAGATTAAGCAACTAAGCCACTATCTTGTTTCAAGCTTGATCACAATGTTGAGCATTTAGTTTAGTTTTTAGTTGTGTTTAGAGATACAGCACGGAAACAGGCCCTTCGGTCCTCTGAGTCTGATTCCTGCACACATACACTATGCTATACACACTCAGGACAATTTACAATTACCAAGCCGATTGGCCTATAAACCTGTATGTCTTTGGAGTGTGGGAGGAAACCGGAGCACCCGGAGGAAACCCACACGGTCAAGGGGAGAACGTACAAACTCCGTACAGACAGCGCCCATTGTCAGGATTAAACCTGGGTCTCTGGCGCTGTAAGGCAGCAACTTTACCAATGTGCCACCATGCTGCCCATAATCAGAAGCAAATCCAAAATGTCTTAATCACATGCGATTAGACCAAATCTTAATTCTAGGTTTTTGTACATAAGTATAGGGTATAACTAATGACAGACTAATTATTTATTGACATTTCAACGTTCTGCCAGGGAAACAAACAAGACACAATGTCATTGTTCCACATTCCTGTCAACCTTGCGACTATGATAAATTAGTCAGGACCAATGTGATGGCAGCTCTTAATTAGCACTGGTATCCCAGAGGCTCTTGAATTATAGCAATCTTCGATGACTCATTGAGTTGGCAATACGAAAGTCACGTTTATCAGTGCTTTAGTTTGCTTTTCAATGGTGAACGCAGTGGTCTCTCTGAGGAAAAATACATGGCACCTCACTGGGGACAAAGGATATCCTGCACTTAGGACAAGTAAAACTAGGGTTCAGTAAGTCTGAGAATGGTGGCCCAGTTTCAGAAAGGGGATGTTCAATGAGTAATAAGCTCCCTCGCGCTGCTCTCATGTAGCAGTTGGACGGATGCCTGCATTGCGTAGCAAAGGTCATAAAATTGCTAAAATAGCATGATCTGCCTCCTGTTTTGCACACTAAAATACGAACAATGATTGTCAGCTTCTACCCCTAGAGCGATGGAGAACTTTGGAACGAACAGCCAAGGGGAATCAAACTGGGCAAAAAACAAGCGAAAATGATGAAGAGCTGAAATACTGGCGAGGTTTTGTTTTATTTCCATCTTCATACTTGTTCGATAATTTACTCAGTGGAATAGAGTAAGATGATTTGTGTTATGGAGAGTTAAGGCAGAGATAAATATTCAGGTCGCTTTTAAATTCTTGAAGCGCAGCTTGCATGTGAGATCATGAAAATCAATGCCAGCTTTCATTTATGAAACATTGTTGGAGCTAGCCCAGATAAAAGTTCTCCTAATGCTACATGCGCTGAATTCTAAATGAAAAGTTTTCTCATATGCTTTGCATTGTATGCCAGGATCTGATGCATGACATATTTTGGGTTGCTTGAGGATACATTTCCTCTTTGACTCGTTCTTCCTCTAAGTTTGTTGGGGGCATATGAGTGTGTGTGGCTTTCTTCCAGTACATTTTCCAATTACAGTTTTGGCTAGAATTAAGAAAGCTTACAACCCAATGGTATGAACATTGCATTCTCCAATTTTGAGTAACCTCTCACAACCACACCCCCTGCTATCCCCCGCCCTCACCCCCTTTCTCCCCCACACCTCCCCATTTTCTCCTCCCCTCCCCTGTCCATTCCTTCCTATTTCTCCCCTCACTCCCCTTTGCTCCTCCTACATTTCTTCGTCTGGCTTCACAATTTGCAATTCTTCAATTCTGTCTCACATCTTGTGCTTTTATCTCTTCCCTTTGCTCCAATCATCTGCCTATCAAAAAAAAAACCCTCAGCCATATCCACCTATAACCTGTCGTGCTTTGTCCTGCCACGCCTCTCTTCCAGCTTTCTTCCCACCTGCCCCCCCCCCTACCACCTCCTCTACTGTCAGTCGAAGTAAGGATCCGGACTCAAAACGTCACCTGTCCATGTTTTCCAGAGATGCTGCCGGATCTGCTGAGTTATTCCAGCACTTTGTGTCCTATTAAGAAAGCAGCAGCCTGATGTCACAGAGAAGGCATATTAAGATAAGCATCATTTCACTCATGGAATCATTGAGTCATATTGCATGGAAACAGGCCTTTTCGGCCCAACTTGCACACACCAACCAACATGTCCCACCTACACTAGTCCCACCTGGCTGCGAATGGCCCATATACCTCTAAACCTCTCCCTATCCATGTACCTACCCAAATGGTTCTTAAACATTGCAATAGTACCTGCCTCATCTACCTCCTCCGGTAGCTAGTTTCATACATCTACCACCCTTTATGTGAAAAATACACCCCTCAAGTTCCTATTAAATCTTTCCTCCCTCTGCTTTAACCTATGTCCTCTGATCATTGATTCCCCTACTCTGGGCAAGAGACTGTGCGTCTACCTGATCTATTCCTCTCAGACTTTCTCAAACTCTCTTCTCCAGTCATTGTACACAGTTTAAAGCCTCTGACTAACTCACATCCCTTCCCTCTGCCAATAGACTTTGCACGCAGTCGCTGCAATATATTAGAGCTCATGTGAAGCACAATTTGCTAAATTATTCATAACACATGGTCACAATTTGCTGCCACCCAGCAGGATTTCTGATTACCCATTGCCAATCGAAGGGAACTGCATGCTGGTAAACCTCATCATCAGTGGCCCTGGCATTTGTCTCCCTGCAAACTAGATGAAGCCAAACTAGGGGAGAAGTTCAAGGAGAGATTTATAATGAAAATCAAAACTGCAGGAGCTGGGAATCTAAAATACGACAGGAAAGACTGAAAACATTCAGCAGGTCAGGCTGCGACCATGGAGAAGGAAACAGAGTTAACGTTTCTAGTTGAAGTCCCTTTGTTGGAACTGGGAAGGAGGTAAAAGAACCTCGTTTGGCTGCGGGGAGAGTGGGTAATCAAAAAGTTAATTCATTTTCTCTTCCTACGGACGCAGCTCGAATGCCCAGGAGTGATGAAGATCTGGAAAAAGTAATGAACACTGTCCAGTCCATCACCAGTACTGACCTCCCTACCATCAAAAGAATGTATAAGAGGTGTTGCCTCAAAAAAGAAGCCAGCATCATCAGGGACCCACACCACCCTGGCCACCCTCTCATTTCACCCCTGCCATCGGGAAGAAGGTACAGGAGCCTGAAAACTGCAACTTCCAGGTTATGGGGCAGCTGCTTCCCAACAATGATCAGGCTTTTGAACATTACGAATTCCAAATAAACTCTGAACTATAAACTGTCTTGATTGCACAAGGGACATAGGGAATTGTTTTTGTCTTTGCGCTATATTATTTGATCAGTTTCATACGTTTAACTTATTTTATTTAACTTATAGCTTGATATGGTATCTACTGAGTTCTATGTTTACATGTCTGTTGTTGCTGCAAGTCAGAATTTAATTTTTCCATTTCAGGACGAATGATAATAAAACAGCTGTGAAAGCCAAATCATTGGGGATTTTTAAGGCACAGATTGACCGATTTTTGATTAGTACGGGTGTCAGTGGTTACGGGGAGCAGGCAGGAAAATGGGCTTGAGAGGGAAAAATAAATCAGCCATGATTGAATAGCAGAGTAGACTTGATGGGCCAGATGGCCTAAATTCTGCTCCTATCACTTATGAATTTATGAAAACTCTCTTGACTTGACCTGTTGAGTATCTCAAGCATTTTCTGAGATTTTGAATGATTCTATGACCATGACCAAAGAGAAAATCACATTTACAGTGAATTTCTTTCCTCATGGCCTATTGCATGTCATCTAAATGGATGGCTAGAATAAAAAGCATCTACGGCACTGAATGAGGACATTCATTACATCATCTTTGTGCTGGCTCTTTAAAACTAAATCCGAACTGACCAGTAAGGTCTGCGCTTTTCTCAATTATTTGAAAAGTTTTTTCATTTCAAGACAATTTCTATATTGAAACTTACAACTAAATCCATATTTTCTTTCAGACTGGGATTGCAGCTCAAAACAATGAACCACGTAAAAGTAATTCTCCTTATCTTATCCATTTGCTAATTAACGGGGCACACGGCATCCTTTCCAACTTTACTTGTTCAGTTTTTATCTTGAATGTTTTGTCAGTATTTCACAACAGTGCTATAAATATTCAGGAGATTAATTAGAAAATGCTCATCAGACATGCCTAATATTGAAGAGGGGACAAAAGCCATGATGTTAGTTACTCAGAGACTTTAACTCAACTCTAACCAAAGGCCCCAGTGATGCGCTCCTGGGATGTAATGCGGAACTGAACAAAGACAGACCCAGCAGGCCACCCACAGTCATGTGCAGCAGCAGACCAGGCCCACCACCATGAAGAAGGACATAGCGGGCCGCTGCCTGCAGGGGCAGCTTAGAAGCCATCGAGCTCAGCCCCGAAGACCCGAGAGTTGTGGATGAGGGAGCCGCTGGTGACGGTGGTCAAGAGGAGTGGGCAGGTAGGAGGGGGTCCAGCGTATTGTCTCCAGTACCTTCAAGGTCACAGTAGGAGGCTCCATCGGGACACGGAGGTCATTGGCGAGGGCACTCCAGTATATCCAGCATGTGGCCCGGATTTTGGACTTTTTCATTGTGTAAATGGTGCCAAATTATGTGCATGTGTAAGCTATGCAAAAATAATTTCACTGTTCCACTGTTCAATACATACGTGACAATAAAGCACCATCGAACCATCCTGCTCACCAGATTCATTAATGCATAGGACAGAGCTCCTGAGACCATCAGACAAAGACATCTCCATTGGGTAGAGTGTAGCATGCCCTTCCATGACATCACTCCATCATATGGGATAGGTCACAGAACAAGCCCCAGCCACAAAGCTTCTGAAGTTTAGGTAACCTCCAATTTTAGGTAATCGCTGAACCCCCTCCTCCTTCCCTTTCACCCCTAACCCCCCCCCCTCCCCCAATCACCATCCCACTCTCCTGTGCCCCATCTGGACTGACACCATTTTCACCGCTTCCCTCTTCTCTTCCTCCTACATTCCTTCTTCTAGCTTTCTAATTTACAACTTTTCAATCCATTTGTCTCACGCCTTCTATTCCTTCATCTCTGGCCTTGGTCCAACCAGCTGCCTATCATCCGCCCCCCCCCCACTTGCCTGTGTTGACCTATTACCTGCCATGCTTTGTCCTGCCCCTCCTCCCTTCCATCTTTCTTCCCCAACCCCCTCCCTCTCCACGTTACAATCAGTCTGAAGAAGAGTCCCAACCAAAAACGTCTCCTATCCATGTTCTCCAAGGATGCTGCCTTACCTGCTGCGTTACTCCAGCACTTTATTTTTTCTTTGTAAACCAGCATCTGCAGCTACTTCTTTTTATACTTGAGAAAGACTTCTAGACTACTTCCTGACCTCTGTTTCAACAGAGATGTCAAGATGTCAAAAAGCCTTGTAAGTTTCCCTATGTCCATGACATTAAGAGACATTGAAAGACAATCAGAAACTATTAGATGCTATTCAATTTAATGAGGTATTGGGGTTCAATCCTAACTTAGGGTGCTGTCTGACCCCATAGGTTTCCTCCAGGTGCTTCAGTTTTCTCCCACATCCCAAAGACATGTGAGTTTGCAGGTTATTTGGCCTCTGTAAATTGTTCCTGGTGTGTAGGGAGTGGATGAGAATGTGCGATATCTTCGATCTAGCATGAACCGGTGATCAAAGGTCGGCGTGGACTCGGTGGGATCAAAGACCTGTTTCCATGGTGTATCTTTAACTAAACTAAAATGTCAAGGGTCTTACGATTCATTCGTCCTCCCAAGTTGCATTACCTTTCCTCATTGGATGATTTTGTGACCTTGGCAAAATATCAATCAGACTGTGGAGAAATGTACACTGAATTGCAATGTGATTTTCCCAATCTAACATCACCTAATCAATTTGTGCCCGAAAAAGGTGTATAAATGCGCTCCTTGTCAACAGTTCCTCTGTTAAATCCAACCTCGTGCTGGTAGCTCAAACCGTCTCCACACTATTGGTGTTAAAATATATCCACAGCTTCATTGCTGATCTCCAGGTATAGTCCAACCATGTGAAGAGGGTCTAGATAAATATTGCTGACAATATGAGGCTGTTGCCAGGACCCACGGACCTGAGCTAAAGAGAGAGATTAAACAGGCGAGACTATATTCCTTGGAGTGCAGATGAGGGTGATCTTATAGAGGTGCTTCAGATCATGGGGGCACCGTCCTGTATGGGTATGGCTGCCCAGCCTGCAGCTGTCCGTTTTTTCATCTCTTTTTTTAATTTTTAGTTAGTTGAATTTTTGTTTTTCGGAGTTCTAGTCTTTTTTATGTGGGGGGGGGGGGCGAACTGCTTTTCAGGGTCCCTACCTGGTCGGAGAGGCGGCTTTTCTCCGGGCTGCACCTTCGACCCGTCCTTGCGGCCTACCAACGGGCCTGGAGAGGCGTTTTCTGAGGGGACCACCCAGAACCTCGGAGCGGAGCGGGCGATGCCATGCCCGGGTCGCCACACTGGAACTCTGGTGAGCTGAAGCCTGCCGATGAACATCGCGGAACTGCGGGACTGTGGAGCGGCCAGCTGTGGGCGGCGCCGCTGACTTTAACATCGGGAGCCTGAGATCTCTCGCCGAGATTGCCAGTGGTGGAGCTCCATCCAGCGCGGCCTGTTAGCTTTGGAAGCCGCGGTCTCCGGTAAGGGAAGCGGCCGTTGCAGGGTTCCCATGCCGCTGTGAGGATTCTCCCAACGGCGGAGCACCATCATTCGGCCAGAACGGCCTGGAACATCGGGCCTCCGTAAAGGCGACTGCGGAGGCCTAAATAGGCCCAACTATGGGTGGACATGGGGATGGAGACTGGACTTTGTGCCTTCCCTCATAATGGGAACCATTGTGGGGTTGTTTTTTATGTTAAATTTCTTTATTATTGTTATATTGTTTTTCTTTTTTATGTGCTACAATGTCAATACACATTTCACTACACCAATTGGTGTATGTGACTAATAAAGAACCTTTGAACCTTTGAACCTTTGATGAGAGGAATAGATGCACAGAGTCTTTTGCACTGAGTAGGGGAATCAAGGACCAGAGGATGTAGGTTTAATTTGAGAGGTGGAAGATTTAATAGGAACCTGAGGGGCATCTTTTTCACGCAAAGGGTGGCGGGTATATGGAATGATCTGCCAGAGGAGGTAGTTGAGGCAGGGACTATCACAATTTTTAAAAGACATTTGGACAGGTACATGGATAAGATAGGTTCACAAGGATATGGGCCAAACGCAGGCAGCTGGGACTAGTGTAGATGGGGCATGTTGGTCGGTGTGGGCAAGTTGGGCCAAATGATCTGTTTCCATGCTGTATGACTCCATGACTAATACACACAGAAATTCTTCCTTGCTGTGGAGATCTCAAGGTTCGTGCCACTTCAGGGAGATGGCTCAGCCAAAAGATCAATACTGATTTTTCCCTGCGGATTCTAGGAAGTTACTTCGAGACAATCTACCGCCTCATTTCCTGCTGCAAAGTTTTTCTCCCTCTTCTTGCTTGGCCGGTGAAAATATTCTTTATTTGTTCTTCTCCGATCAATTTATCTTGATTAGCATTTTTCTCATCTCTTGTACACCTGCATCAAAATAAACCAGATTAAAGTTGAGGGAATATTGTGGTCTACTTGCTATAAATAATTAAAATCTGTTTTCCTTATAATGTTTTATTTAGGATCCCCTACTGCCTAGCAATGGCAACACGCCAGCTCCCCCTCCTCATAATCTGAAGGGTATTCTGGGTGGTTTTTATAAATACTTTTCCAAATGAAAATATTAATTACCTTCCCCAAGTTATTGCCTGCGTTTTCTTTTTCAATGCAACTGAGTCATTGTTCTGCAATACATCTTTAAAAGAAACAGAAAATGAAGGGTGAAAAGAATGCCACATTTACATTGAAGATAAAGGTTATGGAGAGAAGGCAGTAGAATGGGGTTAGGAGGGAGGGATAGATCAGCCATGATTGAATGGCGGAGTAGACTTGATGGGCCGAATGGCCTAATTCTACTCCTATCCCTTCTGATCTTCCGATCTTATGATAACACAGTGGCACAGCAGTAGAGTTGCTGCCTTGCAGCGCCAGAGACCCGGGTTCGATCCTGACTACGGTGCTGACTGTACAGAGTTTGTACGTTCTCCCTGTGACCGCGTGGGTTTTCTCCGGGTGCTCCGGTTTCTTTCCACATCCCAAAGACGCGCTTGTTTCTAGGTTAATTGACATCTGTAAATTGTCCCCGCTGTTTAGGATAGAACTAGTGTACAGGTAATCGCTAGTTGGCATGGAATCGATGGGCCAATGTGCCTGTTTCCACACTGTACCTTAAAACTAAACTGAATTATATTTATTTTCTGCAAAGGTGAAGGATGTTTTTGTTAAGCTTCTATGAGCAATTGTTTCCAGCAGTCACAACTCACCTCATGCACAGTATCCTGCAAAGTTAAGTTCCTTTCAACTATATATGTTGTAGTGGAACATTTTGAAAATCTGCACTTTTAACTCAGCATCATTTAAATGGCTGTACTTAAATTGACCAGTAATCATCCTTTTTTGTCGCGTATGCCACGTGGTCATAGATCATGCTTTATACCTCCATACCCAAATCATGGATGCCATCTAAGATGCCCATCTAAGCTAGTGCACTTGCCCCTGTTTGGCCCATATCCCTCGAAACCTTTCCTGTCCATGTACCTGTCCAAATGTCTTTTAAATATGTTATAATACCACATTTGGCCCATTTCCCTCCAAACCTTTCCGATCCATGCACCTGTCTACATTGCTTTTAAATGTTGCTATGGTACCTGCCGCAACTACCTCCTCCAGAAGCTCATTCCATGAACCCACTACCTTCTCAGTGAAAACATTGTCTCAAGTTCCTATTAAATCTCCCCCCCCCCCCCCCCCATCCTATCTACATCTCTATCTCAAACTTCTACGGAACCAGCACAGAGGCAGCATGGTTGCAGTCTTACAGCACTAGTGAGCTGGATTTGATTATTGGTGCTGGCAGTAAGGAGTTAGTAAGTGCTCCATGTGACCCTGTGGGTATTATCCAGGTGCTCTAGTTTCCTCCCACACGCCAAAGACATGAAGGTTTGTAGGTCAATTGGCTTTGGAAAAGTTGTAAAATTGTCCCAAATGTGTAGGGATGATCACTGGTTGGTGAGGACTCATTGGGCTGAAGGGCCTATTTCTGCACTCCATCTCTAAAGTCTAAAGTCTAACCCTCAGACTTGCAGAGCAAACAAAACGTGGGGAACTCTCAGAATAGCAGAAAAGTTTAAAGGCCCAATTTTCCCATTTCAGTCGTAGCAGGAGGCCGGAGTTGTTAGAAATCCATGGCAAAAAAATGATGAGCATGCAACATGCAACATTTCACAGCAACAAAATTGCCCATTAAAGAATCTTGGCCTGTGTGTGATGACAGCAGCGAGACCTCACATAGAGCAGAGACTCTATACTCTACTCTAACATAGAACTAGTGTGAAGGATTGATCGATGGTCAGTGTGGACTTGGTGGGCCGACGGGCCTGTTTCCATGCTGTATCTTTAAACTTAAACTAAAACTAAACAGAGCTGAAACAACTTCCCACGTGAGATCAAAGGCATTTTAATAAACTGCTGATAATGGAAACCTGAACTAAAAACAGAAAATGATGAAAACACAGGTCAGGCCACATCTGGAGAAAGAGAAACAGTTAACATTTCAGGTCAAAATTCATTCATCACAAATGGGAAAGAAAGAAAAGGAGTTTGTTTTAAATTGCCGAGAAGATGGGAGAAAGATGGATGGAATGCAGGATAATCTCTAACAGGACAAAGTCAGGGTTGTCATGGCAATAAACTGTTGATGAAGACAGCTGGTTTATAGGTTGAAGGAATTTTGAAAGAATTACAACAATCTTGAAAATGTGTTAAAGAACTGAACTCCTGAATCTTTCCTTCTGTTATACAATTGGCATTTATGAGTATGGTTTCTTCTTTACCAATCAAGATTTTCTGTCGGTTTCATAGTTGAGTGAGATACAGCGTGGAAACAGGCCCTTCAACCCATCAAGCCCATGCCGACCATTCACACTAATTCTGTTATCACATTCGTTCCCTACACGCTGGGGGCAATTTACAGAGGCCAATTAACCTACAAATCCACACATCTTTGCGATATGGGAGGAAACTTGGAGCACCTGGAGGAATGCACGCGGTCACAGGTAGAACGTGCAAACTCCACACAGATAACACCCGAGGACAGGATCGAACCCGAGTCTCTGGTGCTGTGAGGCAGCAACTCTACCGCTCAGTCACCGTGGCGATTATCCCACATAATGAACAGATTTAGTCTTCACAGATGTCAATAACTCGATCTTGTCTGTAAGTTGGAAAATATATAAACATCATTCAATGTGGTCACCGGACCACAGTATTGTGATGAAGAGCATCAAAGGTACATAAGACTGTTAAGAAAGGACAATTGCTGGAAGTGGAGAGTAAGAAAACTAGTTCTGCTATTTGTAGGAATTAATGCAGATACGTACTTGAAAAAGTAGTTTAGTTTAGTTTAGAGATACAGCGTTGCAACAGACCCTTCTGCCCACTGATTTTGTGCCAACTAACAATCACCCGTTCACACTAGTTCTGATCTCCCAGTTTTGCATCCTGCACACTGGGGGTAATTTACAGAAGCCAATGAACCTACAAACCTGCATGTCTTTGGAATGTGGGAAGAAACCAGAGCACCCAGCCAAAACCCACACGGTCACAGGGCGAACGTACAAACTCCATATGGACGGCACCCGTCATCAGGAACCTTGTTCTCTGGCGCTGTGAGGCAGCCGTTCTACTGCTTAAAGTAGATTAGAGGAGATGTGTGAGGCAACATTTTTACAAAGAGAGTGGTGGGGTGTCTGGAAGATGTTGCCAGGGCTGGTTGTGGAGACAGATATGATGGTGCTATTTAAGAGGCCTTTAGATAGGCACATGGCTATTGAGAGAATGGTGGGATATGGATCATGTGCAGTCAGATGTAATTTTTCTTGGAATCATGTTAGGCATGGACATTATGTGCCAAATGGCCTCCTCATGTGCTGTACTTTACTATATTCTACATTCTACACAGGGGCTGCGGCGCATTTTTGAAAGTGGGGGGGTTGAGCGATCACTGATCACTGATCACCGGCCTCGTGTATTTGCAGCCATCAAGTGTGTATCCAGCCTTCGCCGCCCCGCGGCCGCGGGTGTCACCTGGCCGACAAGGGGGTCTAGCGCCGGCACAGTGTCTGGAGCTGTGGGCAGGCGTCTGGCGTTGAGAGTGTGGCCGGCATCGTGGATCCCAGTCTGGGATAGAGGGGAGAGGTGGCCGGGAGCGCTCGGGGGAGGTTGAGGATCGCTCCCGATCTGTAGGGCAGGTATCTGGGTGATAGGGTGTGTTGGCGACAAGGGCTCCGTCTGGGACAATGTCCGGGGTAGCGATAACGGCAAAGCTGCGAGTGACTGTGAATGGGTCTCCCAATCCTCAACGTGAAGCAATCGTGTACAATAGACTTTTAAACACCAAACGGTGGCCTCGCCAGCAATCGGTTGATCACTAATGATTGCATCGATATCTTGCTCGTTGTCAATTTATAAGGCAGCTCCTCATGCGGGAATATGTCGCACCTCCCAAACCATAACTTATTCTTGGTTTTCTCAATTGTTCTTGGATTGTCGGCAATGCAAAAGAAAAACAAACGTTTGAATGAATCAATTGCTGGCATGGGCGGACATTGCTTTTAAAACATGGGGGGGGGGGGGGGTCACAATGAGGCCTGACATCTCGGACAGGGGCCGGCTATCGCATACCGTTTTTGCGCAAATAGAAAAACCTCGCAAACCGGAAAACCACAAGATCAGAGTTTAGTTATGTATAGAGAAGAGATAGAGAAGATAGAGATAGAAATAGAGATAGAGAAGAGAAGTGATTAGATAGATGCATGGATGGGAAAAGTTTAGAAGGGTATGGGCCAAACACAGGCAGATAGGACTAGTGTAGATGGGACGTTGGCCGGTGTTGGAAGGTTAGGCCGAAGGGCTTGTTTCCACACTATATTGCTCTATGACTCTATGACATGAAGGTATAGTTCAAAAGTGAACTATCAAGACATCCAAGCACAAGCAAGGGATTTATTTTTGAAATATGAATGAAATGGTTAAATAAGTAAGGTGATGTCAATTTGTGAACAGCAAAATCCGATGAAATGGAAATTGGTACTGAAGAGATGATTTTCTCATATTGACTGAGTTATAAATATTGGTCAGGTGTTCGGGAACTATACTGGTGTAGATGGGGCATGTTGGGCATGTTTCAACGCTCTATGAGTATGACTGTGATTCTATGTAGCTCTCCTCAAAAGATTGTCTGCACATCAAAACATTCAATTTAGTGAATCAACGCTGCACTGACTGCAAGGCAAGTAAAACCCTGTCCTTGGTAGGGATCTAAAGCTGTGCATACTATTCCAAATATAATCTCACTAAGGCCTTATTTAATCTCGTGGACTTGCTTATTTTTTTGCACTCCAGCCTCTTTATAATAGAGAACTTCATAACAATATCCCTTCTAATTGAATTGCTGTGAACTTCCTGCATCTGAAGAATCAGCATATCCAAATCCATCTTTTCAGAAGTGTCTGAGAAGTTATTATGGATTGTTCTGATTAACTAATTCACACGTATCTCCGCTTACTGTCTGAAATTCACTGCTTGTGAAAAGGTGTGCATCCTCAATTAGTTCCCCCTGCGATTGACAGAGTTGGGTTAACTTTAGCAGAAGCTGCAAATTTTCCTACCTCATCCCACAGCTTGTTTCCCACAAGCATTTGCTTTACAGCCAATTAATTAAATGAATTATATCTGTTGATTCCAGGGGTTGAAACCTTCACCCAAAATCAGACACTGTTGTACAATTTATAACCACCATCTATTTTAACTTAGCAATACATGTTTGCCCAGCCGTCCCCTGCTTCCTAATTTATTACACTGCAGTGAAGCAAAGAGTTTCGCAAACCATTTTTTTAAGATGAGTCTGGATCTGATTTGTAGCATATTTGTACAGAAAAGAGAACATGCCTCTTTACAAGCGATACATCAACCACCCAAAGGAATTCACATAAAAATGGAGATTAATTTTCAGTATCACCTTTTGGCAATTAGTGCCATTCATCTTGCCCACCACCATGGAAATATTTAGGTGAAGCAGTGGTGCAACACTAGAGTTGCTGCCTTACAGCTACTGAGAACCGGGTTCAGTCCTGGCCTCACGTGCTGTCTGCACCAAGTTTGCAAATTCTCCCTGTAACAGCATGGATTTTCTCCAGGTGCTCCGGTTTCCTCCCACATCCCGAATATGTGCAGGTTTTCATGTTAATTAGCCTCTGTAAATTGTCCCTAGTATCTAGGATGATACGAGTGTATGGGTGATCGTTGGTCAGCACGGACTCGATGGGCTGAAGGGCCTGTAAACTAAACAAAACTGTGAACTAACCATCTGAGCAGTATGATACTGATTTAACCAACAAAAAATTCTATCAAAATAAGCAAATATATACAGGATCATTATCAAACTACATTTGAAATGAGATACTAAATAGATAATAGCATAAAAACTTGGGGGTTGGTCTGTGAAGTTGGGCTCTGAGGTTGGTCTTAAAGATGGCAAGGCAGAGAGATTTATGGTGAAAATCTAAGGGCTTGACCTTAGCAGATGAAAGCATGACTGCCGAAAATGAAATAATTAAATTCGGGTCTTTTTAATGATCGAAATATACAGCAGAAAAATGCATCCTTCAGCCCACAGGCCATGCCGAGCATCAATCACCCACACTAGTTCTATGTTGTCCTACTTTCTCATCTACTCCCTAAAAACTACAGTTTAACATTTCTTGTGGAGCTGATAAAAGTCTTATGCATGGGGTAACAAGGCAATGTGGTCCAATGTGTATCGGAGGCACATTGGAGGAATTTTGGTAGGGATGGCTAGGGTCAATTTTATAGAGACCAACTAACGTAGAAAACACCCACATCTAAAACAATGGGGGGGTGGCAGAAGCTCCCGGAGAACCATAGCCATTCCTCAAATGCAGGTCTAGCACATCCGTCACGGAATCGGGAACCCACCTGGAGTCGTCCGAGTCTCCTGATCGACCCTGACGACAAGGAGAGGATTGAGGAGAAGGATGGAGGGAGTCGGCAAAGGCGGTGGACGCTGGTCAAAGGGCCGATTTGGCGGCGGATGGAGAAAAGCATCGGTCCCGTCAAGACAATGCGCCTTTAAGGCCGACAGAACTACACTCTTAATAACTTTGAAATTTTGTGGGCGCTAAGAAATGTGGCAAATCTCGTGTCCTGACTCGGTTGAAGTTTACTATTAAACTACAAACATTGCCCTTTTGTACTTAACTATGATTGTGCATATCTACAGTATGATTTTACCAGATTGGTCTGCAAAACAAAGAATAGCACTATGATCACATATACCGAGGTACGTAGGTATATGTGATCATAGAGTATCATTATCATCATCATCATCATCATTGTCTTTGAGATGTGGGAGGAAACCCGAGCATCCGGAGGAAACCCATGCTGTCACAGGAAAAAAGTTCAAACACCACACAGACAACACCAGAGGTCAGCATCGAACCCTGGTCTCTGGCACATTGAGGCAGCAGCTCTACTAGTCGAACAACTGGGCTGTCCTTAAATAGGAAGCTTGTTGAGAACTTGGTGGGGTTGCAAGTTTGGAGGAGTTTTCAGTGATAGCAAGGGGCTATGGGCATAGCGGAGTTTGACAACAAGAGGGAGGATTTTAATAGCAACACACAGCTTGTGGAGCTGACAAAGGTCAACAGGCATGCGGTAACTAGTGAATGGGATCCAATGTGAATTGGGACACACACAGCAGGGATTTCTGATTACGGGACAGCTAATATGCTAGAGTAATCAAATTTAGATGTAACAAGGCAAGATCACCACAAGTTTCTAGGTCAATCAATTTAGACAAAGTGCTGATATAATTCCAATCCCCTGTTAGTGATTGGGACTGACAGAAAGCATGCAATTGTGTTGCATCTAATCTCCAACACAACATCAGATGAATCAGCACAACTAAATCCATCCTTTCTGAAGTGACTGATAATTCTTATGGGTCTCGACCCGAAACGTCACCTATATCCTTCGCTCCATAGATGCTGCCTCACCCGCTGAGTTTCTCCAGCATTTTTTGTCTACCTTCGATAATTTATTATGGATTATTCCTATTATCTAATTCACACTGGTTGTGCAAAATGGTGAGTGTATTCAATTAGTTTTCCGTGCTGTTGACAATCAGATTAACGCTAACATTAAGCTATGAAAGATATGATTGTGGCATTTAAGCTTTTAAATAGGTACATGGACATGCAGGGAATGGAGGGATGTGGATCATGTGCAGGCAGATGAGATTAGTTTATTTTGTATCCATGATCAGCACAGACATTGTGGACCGAGGGACCCAATTTCTATGCTGTACATGGTGCTGGAACGGTGAACTGAAGATAGACACAAAATGCTGGAGTAACTCAGCGGGTCAGGCAACAGCTCTGAGATAAGGAATAGGTGATGTTTCAGTCTGAAGAAGGTTCCGACCGGAAAACGTCACCTTTTCCTTTTCCCCAGAGATGCTACATGGGCTCACTGAGTTACCCAGCATTTTGTGTCTATCTTTGGTATAAACTAGCATCTTGCAGTAATGTTCTACACAATGAACTATAGATGCTGGTTTTATACCATAAATAGACACAAAGCTGTTGTAATACAGCAGGCCAGGCAGCATCTTCTGGGGGAAAAAGGATAATTGGCGTTTTTGGGCTGGGATCCTTTGTGTCTATTTATGCCTATCTTCTGTACATTTCTATGTTCTATCTTCTACAAGCATCATTATTTACCTAGGTGAAGGTCCAGTGTTTGAAGATCAGGATGAACACTAATTTCAGATTGGCCCCAGAAATACCCCATCAAAAAACAGTTTTCAATGATCATGGTGATGAATTAAGCCTGAACCAGTGAGAGAACAATTGGAAATTTTCCCGAGACTGATTCATTCTTTTCAACAGGTCAGGAACAGAAAGCATTGAGAAGGAACAGGAAACTCAACAAAACATTATATGAGATTAAATCAAAAGTCGTCCATAAAACCTCAAAGTATTATGCATGACCAAATGCATTTAAATTATATTTATACATCAGTAAATAATAATTTAATAGGGATGTCAAATATTTACTGCATAGGATATGCCTGACTCAGTAAAGAAAATTCAACAGAAAAAAGACAGGATTAATTAAGGATGGTAATTTCTTGCAGATTGTCTGCAATAATTTGTTTAATGGGGAAATGATGTTTCCTCCTGGCCTTAATACTGTAAAAGGATTATCAAAATTTCATTACATTTTTTTCTTCTCGCAAATATGTCATTTAAGCTGTGCACATAATGCAGGACGTCTAATGGGCACTTAAACATTAAATTATTCGCTCTGCTAAGTAATTAACTGGGTGCAGAATGATGATGCTGCTACTTTCTATGTCGCTTTTGTCAACAATTCAAATGACTGAGACAATCGTCTAGCTGATGCTCTATTCGGCCTGACTGCCACCCTCCAACCTACAAAACCCAACCCACCACCCTATGAATTTTGCGCACAGTGGCACAATTACCTTGCTGCCTCTCCCCTGGGTTTCATATCAATCCCATGTCCAGAGTAGACTCTGATCAGCAAATAGGTCCCAGGGAGCAGATTCTGGGAGTCTACCGAGAGGCACAGTGGCACAATGGTAGAGTTGCTGCCTCCCAGGGCCGGAGACCCAGGTTCAATCTTGACTACGGGTGCTGTCTGTGCACAGTTTGTACGTTCTCCCCGTGACCTGCGTGGATTTTCATCGGCAGATCCAATTTCCTCCCACATTCCAAAGGTGTGCAGGTTAGTAGGTTAATAGGCTTGTGCAGTGCATAGGGTGGGTAAGGGGAGAAGAGGGAGTGACTGGAGTGAGGCTGTTCTTTGATTATGCTGGTAGCTTTGCCGAGGTAGCATTAAGTTACATCCATAACCTTCTGTAATTTCTTGCGGTCTTGGAAGGAGCTGTTCCCAAACCAGGCTGTGATGCATCCCAATAAAATGCTTTCTACGGTGCAACTGGAGAAATTGATGAGAGTTGTTGGAGACATGCTGAACTTCCTGAGCATTCGGAAGAAGTCGAGGCTTTAGTGCGCTTTCTTGGCCATTGGTTCAATGTGGCTGGTCCAGGGCAAGCCTCTGGACCCTCCCCAAAGCCCGCACATCCTTTCTCAGACATGGAACCCTAAAGTTGCAATTCTGATGAACGTTCTTTGACTTGAATCATTAACTATGTTTCCCTCTCCACAGGAGCTACTTGTTTACGAGAGATATATCCAGCAAATATAATTTTATTAAGTTTGCTGGATATGTGAGATAGATTAGAACGGCCGATATTTTTAATATCCCCGAGGATACCCTCTCATCCTTCTAAATTCAGTGTATACAAGCCCAGTCACTCCATTCTTTCAACATTAGACAATCCCGGGGAATTAACCTTGTGAACCTACACTGCACACCCTCAATAGCAAAAACAGCCTATTTTTTTTAATTTTAAATCATAAGATCAGTTTAGTTTAATTTTGTTTAGAGATATAGCACAGAAAACCGGTCCTTTGGCCACGAGTCTGCGCTGACCAGCGATCCCCGTACATTAGCCTATCCTACACACTAGGGACAATTTACAATTTTTACTGCAGCCATGATAACCTACAAACCTGTACGTCTTTGGAAAGTGGGAGGGAAACTGGAGCTCCCTGGGGAAAACCCACACAGGTCACAGGGACAACGTACAAACTCCGTACACTCGTAGTCAGGATCGAGCCGGGCCTCTGGCACTATAAGGCAGCAACTCGACCGCTTGTGACCATATTTGTGTGCTGCATCTCTAAAAACTAAAACTTCACGTCCAGCAGCATTAAAATGGGAAGCACATTTCCTTGGTTCTGGTGCCACACACAGGCCAAAGCAGCATAAAGCAGCAACATACCTCAGGAAACAGTCTTCAAAAAATATTGATCTAGGTGAGCTTTTATGACATTCTCGTCGTTTCATGGTTTCATGGTTATCGCTATTGACATTGGCTTTTTATTTCAGATGGCATTACCTTCACTCTCACCTTCAGCATCCCCAGAGAGACATAATTGACCAGAAACTGAATACTGTGGTTACAAAAGCCGGTTAGGGGTTAGGTATTCTGTATTTCAGTATTCATCTCCTGAAACTTAAAGGACCTTGCACAATCTGTAAGGCACAAATCAAGTGGCCTTTAAATTCCCCCACTTGTCCAGATGTATAGAACTGCAGGAACTCTCACGAAGCTTGGACAGCACAGTGGTGCAGTGGCAGAGCTGTTGCCTCACAGTGCCGGATCCCGACTTCAAACCTGACCTCGGGTGCTGTCTGTGTGGAGTTTGCACGTTCTCCCTGTGACCCGAGTGGGTTCCCATTTTCTCTCACATCCCATAGATGTGCAGGTTTGTAGGTTAATTGGCCTCTGTAAAATGCCCCCAGTGTGCAAGGATTGGATGAGAAAGTGGGATAGCATAGAACTAATGCGAATGGGTGATCGATAGTTGGCGTGGACTTGGTGAGCAGAAGGGATTATTTCTATGCGACATCTTTCAATCAAGTAATCAAAACCATCCATGACAAGGCAGCTCTATTGAATGGTTTCCTATCCATTCCCCTTCTCCCCACCACCAGTCACGGTGGCGCAGCTGTAGAGTTGCTGCCTTACAGCGAATGCAGTGCTGGAGACCCGGGTTCAATCCCGACTACGGGTGCTGTCTGTACGGAGTTTGTATGTTCCCCCCGTGACCAGCGTGGGCTTTCTCCGAGATCTTCGGTTTCCTCCCATATTCCAAAGACGTACAGGTATGTGTAAATTGGCTTGGTAAATGTAAAAATTGTCCCTAGTGGGTGTAGGATAGTGTTAATGTGCAGGGATTGCTGGTCGGCGCAGACCCGGTGGGCCGAAGGGCCTGTTTTCGCGCTGCTCTCTAAACAAAATAAACAAAACTAAATAATACTAGCATACACTGGCAGAGATTAGTACCCTTACAAAATCTACAGCATTTCCAATTCTGCGACGCCACCTCTGCAATGGACAAGAGCTTAAGCAAGTTCCCTTCTAAGTTACTGAATATCCTATCTTGGAAATATATTAATTAGTGGTTGGCACAGTGGTGAAGCAGTAGAGTTGCTGCCTAACAGCGGCAGAGACCCTGGTTCATTCCTGACTATGGTTATTATCTGTACTGAGTTTGTACGTTCTCACTGTTTGCACTCTAAACACGTGCGGGTTTGTAGGTTAATTGGCTTGGAAAAATTGTAAATTGTTCCTAGTGTGTAGCATTGTGCCAGTGTATGGGGTGATCACTGGTCAGCACGGACTCAGTGGGCCGAATGGTCTGTTTCCCTGCTGTATCTCTAAAGTGCAAAGGCTAATCTTCCATTAATGTAATTCATCTAAATCCTAGAATTCCCTCTTCAGCAGCATTATGTGAGTATCATCAGTGGAAGAACTGCAGCAATTTTAGAAAGCAGATCACCACCCACCAACTCAAGGGAAATTTAGGATACGTAACAAATGCTGGCCTTGTTAAAAACACCCACATCAAAAATAAAATCATAATTTAATTAAATGGTGGAATTTCCCACCTGTCAAAATCCTGCCCCTTGAGGCGGTACAGTGAAGCATCTGGTAGAGCTGCTTCCTCAAAACATCAGAGACCCAGGTTCGATCCTGACCTCAGGAGATGTTTGTGTGAAGTTTGTGTGATGTGGGATGACTTAGAACTAGTGTGAAGGGGAAATTAATGGTCAGCATGGACTTGGTGGGTAACCATGCCTGTTTCCATGCTGTAGCTCCAAACTAAACTAAGTACCTGCATTCAATCCACACACAGTGCTGAATCTGCGGTGTTCTGGCTTCCTTCAGGAGCACCAGTTTTTACCCACACCCCAAGGATGTGCTGGTAAGTTCATTTAAATCAATGTAAGTTAATGTCAAAATACTCAGCATGGAATGAATAGGCATGAGTATGGAAGAATGTAACAGTGACCGAGAGAGAGTGATAAATGGGACGGCAAGTTCCCAATGGGGCAAATGGTCTCCTTCTACTTTGTGGGAAGATAGAGTTGCATTTGAAGTTACATAGAACATACTGTAAAACATAGCAAGGTACAGCACAGGAACTGATGCTTGCCACTAAATGTCTGTGCCAAACATGATGCCAAGCTAAACGAACCACCCCTGCCTGCACGTGATCCATATCCCTCCTTTCCCTACCTGCCCCCACCACCACCACTGCTGGCAGAAGGCTCCAGGCACCCACCATCCTCTGTGATAAAAAAACTTGCCCCGCACATCTCCTTTAAACTTTGCCCCTTTCACCTTACATGGTGAATTCATTGTATTAGGCCTCTGGATAGGGTTGCCAACTGTCCCATATTAGCCGGGACATCCCGTATATTGGACTAAGTTGGTTTGCCCCATACAGGACCGCCCTTGTCCCGTATTTGACTGCTACTACTCGGGTCGAGGGGACTGTCGGGTCAGAGCGCCACGTCCGGCCCCGCCTCAACCATCCCGACATAGTGCAGCCCATGGAGTGCAGCAGCAGCGCATCGCCCATGGCCCCATCCGTCGGCAGCCCGGCCGACTGTCCGACTCTTCGGACCTTCGCTTACCGCCGACGCCACCACCCCTCCTTCTCAAGGCCTATCATCGATTCATGAGTTGGATGGTGTGCCGGAATTTACGAGTGACATCGCGCGTCCCGAGCCAAAACTCCTCATCTGGCCTGCCGGCTGGGCTTTATGTGCAGTCCAGCACCCGGGCCAACTCGTCCTTCACCCAGCCACGGCCGAGTCGATTAACGAATTGCCACGGACTTAGTGACTCGGTTTAGCTTTCTGTCACTTTCCGTGCATCTGTTACACGCCTGGTTCGTTGAAAAGATCAAAATTCAAAATTCGAAGTATGGTTTCTACTGAATATGTATCGCTTTTGCACCATCGGAAAGTCGAAATATCGTAAGTCGAAGCATTGTAAGTCGAGGAGCATCTGTACTCTGTAATCACCAGAGGGCCATGCTTACAGACAGATCCTAGATCTGATATAGCGTGCGTGCGTGCATGCGTGTTGCAGGTGCTGTTGACGCCACACATGAGTGATTCACCCATCATCCAATCACAGGCCCCCTTATGTGCATCAGTTGTACGTACATTTTGCCAATTCCTGCCAAAACAAAAACTTACAGTAATGTCTGGTGTTGTTCAGTCGGTTTGGCATGTGCAAATATGGATAAACCTATAAAAAGGAAAAGACACTGCTGCTATAACAAGCAATGGGAAGCAAAAAAGACACGCGTTAAGCCCGTCAGCGGTGATTTGACGAAGATCTTCTGTACTTTATGCCGTTGTGAATTTGTCCCTTATTTTGACCTTTTGTCCATTATTTGGGAGTGAGAAAGTTGGCAACCCTACCTATGGATTGCTGGTCCAGAGGTATAATAACCATATCTATTCTCCACAGATTATTGAGCTGTTTGTGCAGCAATGATTGAATAGCTTCAGTAATTAATTTTGAAAGTTGATTGAAGTAAGCAAGTAAATAACAGATCGGATTTGGTTTATAACATGTAAGCAGTGTGATTATTCTTGTTTTTACAATGTGCCTTGAATAGTTCCAGTTGACTCATGCATAATGCACTGTTAGGAAGCACTTTTATTGATCCTTCCGATATCAATGCTGTGATTTCTTACTTAAACCTCTCAGGAAGCGACCTGCTGCCCTGTGGTTCTATTGATAGCTGCATCTCGAACTGTAACTTAAGATCAGAAAAGGTTTCTGTCTGAGTCAGTGAGTTTCCTATGATAGACACGAGGAACTGCAGATGCTGAAATCTTGTGTGGAATGCAAAGTGCTGGAGGAACTCAGCGGGTCAGGCCGCATCTCTGGAGGACAGGGATAGGTGATAGGTTTGGGTTGGGATCCTTTCTCAGACTGATTGTAGTAGGAGAGAGAAAGCTGGAAAAGAAGTGGGGGCAGGACAGAGTGGTAGGTGGGTGCAGGCGAGGGGCCTTTTGATTTGCCTGGGGTAAAGTGAATACATTTGTAATGGTGGTGTAATGCAAACAGGCATGGATAGGGTATTGTGTGTGTGCAATGGGATAGAGTGGTATTACTCTTCCTGAATTATCGTCTCTTTGAGTCTTTTATTAAGTTGATGGAGCAGAGTAAATCTGGAATCTGAACTATCATTAACTAGAGAGCAGTCCTGACCTTCCATCTACCTCACTGGATACCTTCAAGCTATCTATAATCCTACTTTACTGGTTTTTATCCAAACATGATTCCCTTTACCATGTATCTGTAGACTGTGGACAGCTTGAAAGTAATCATATATAGTCTCTCAGCTGACTGGATAGCACGCAACTATAAACGTTTCTACCTTGGAAAAAATGACAATAAACTAAACCAAACAGTGTCGACAACAGTGCATTTAAATTGATTTTTAGTTTAGTTTAGAAACAGGCCTTTCAGCCCACCGAGTCCACACCGACCAGCGATCCCTGTGCACAAGCACTACCCTACACACTAGGGACAATATACAATCTTTACTGAAGCCAATTAACCTACAAACCTGTACGTCTTTGGAATGTGGGAGGAAATCGCAGTACCCGGCGAAAACCCACAAAGGTCATGGGGAGAACGTACAAACTCCATACAGGCAAGGATTAATATGGGTCTCTGCCGCTGGTAGGCAGCAACTCTACTGCGGCACCATTGAGCTGCCCTTAATCATGTATAGTCTTAAACTAAATGAAACTAAACAGAACAGTGTCCACATCAATGGATTTAAATGAAGACAAATGTAGGTCATTTACAATCAGAGATAGGTGAATTTATAATGGGAAACAAGGAAATGGCAGAACAGTTAAATGAGTACTTTGGTTCTGTCTTCACCAAGGAAGACACAAACAATCTCCCAGAAATATTACGAGGAACTAGTGGGAGGGAGGAACTCAACGGAATCCACATTAGTCAGGAAATGGTGTTAGGTAAACTGTTGGGACTGAAGGCAGATAAATCCCCAGGTCCTGATGGTCTGCATCCCAGAGTACTCAAGGAGGTGGCCCGAGAAATCGTGGATGCATTGGTGATAATTTTCCAATGTTCTCCTCGACTCTGGATCAGTTCTGTGTAACTCTACTTTTTAAGAAAGAATGGAGAGAGAAAACTGGGAATTATAGACCAGTTAGCCTTACATCGGTAGTGGGAAGATGCTTGAGTTGATTATTAAAGATGTTACAGCAGTGCATTTTAAGGTTTCAAGGTCAGTTTATTGTCACATGTACCAATTAAGTTACTGTGAAATTTGAGTTGTCATACAGCCATACTAAGTGAAAAGCAAAAAGACACACACCACATAACAGTGAACATAAACATCCACCACAGTGGATTGCACATTCCTCACTGTGATGGAAGGCAAAAAAGTTTCCTCCTTGTTCTCCCGCGGTCGGGGCAGTCAAACCATCCGCAGCCGACGATCGAAGCCCCGGTCGGGGTGATTGAATCTCCTGAGTCTGGGCGGTTGAAACTCTCTCCAAGGCATGGAGCAGCCGAATCACCCTCTTCTTACCAGGATGTTAAAGTCCACAGGCCCCGCGGTCTCCAGGAAAGGCCGCCAACTCCACGATGTTAGGCCGCAGTGCGGATGGAGATACAATACGGAAAAAAATCGCATCTCCGTCGAGGTAAGAGAAGAAAAAAAATCCCCCAACCTCCTCCACGTAAAACAAACAAAGGAACACTAAAACATACTTTTAACACATACCAAAATTAATGAAAAAGAAGAAAGGACAGACATTGGCGAGGCAGCCACTGCTGGTGGCGCCACCTGGTGTATCACTTGGATACCATCCAAGGCCATCATTTGGAAAGCAGTGACAGGATCGGTCAAAGTCACATTGGATTTATGAAGGAGAAATCATGCTTGACTAATCTTCTGGAATTTTTTGAGGATGTAATAAATATTTCACTATGTTTCTGTTTCTAAATTGATTTTTTTTATGTAGAAGATCATCCAACACCATTTTTTGCATCACTTGTATATAATATTTGATGCCAAACTATATATTAAGGCAAACCCATGTCTTAAAGGAAGAAAAAAGTATGGAGATGCAGTGAGCTGGGAAGTATAGGTCGCAATACAAGGTCATGCTGATATTTGGACATGAGGACAACACATTGAGAGAATTGAATATTGAATTGAATTGAATATTTATTACATGTCATTTGAACCTCAGTGAGGCTCAAACGAAACTCAGTTTCCACAGCCATACAAACAGAGACAATTCCTACAAGACACACACACAATTCAATTTACACAAACATCCATCACAGTGAATCTCCTCCTCACTGTGATGGAAGGCAAAGTCTTTTCTCTCCCCTGCACCATTTTTCTCCCGATGTTGAAACCCCAGGCGGGCGATGGCAAGTTCCACGGCCATTTTAGGCCACGCCGGGCGATGTACGGCCCCGCTCCAGACCCAAAAGTCACAAAGTTGGAGCCCCCGGCGGGCGCTGGAATGTCCCGCGGCCATTAAAGCCGCGCCGGGCGATGTAAGGCCCCGCTCCGGGTCGTTCCAACCCCGCGACACGGGCGGGAGAAGTCGCGTTGCGGGAGCTCCGGAAAGCGGTCTCTCACCCGGACCCGCGAGCTCCCGATGTCCCGTCCACTGGACCTGCGGCTGCAGCTGGAGCTTCCGAGCTCTGGAGTCGGGCCGCAGCAGCGAGCCACCACCGCTCACCACGCTCCGAGGCCGGCCAGCCCCACGATGGTAAGTCCGCAGCAAGATCCATGATAAAATGGGCATGTAATTAGTTGTTTGATGCATGGTTCATAGAATCATAGACATTTACACCATGGAAGCCCACAGTTCCTAAGTCAAGTCCTGTTTGCCTGCATTTGGCCTATATCCCTATAAACCTTTCCTATCCATGAACATTTTGATTTTAGACTTTAGAGATACCATATGGAAACAGGCCCACGCGATCAGTGATCACCCCGAATGCTAACACTATCCTATGTGCTAGGGACAATTTACAATTTTACCGAAGCCAATTAACCTGCAAACCTGTACATCCTTGGAGTGTGGGAGGAAACTGGAGCACCTGGAGAAAACCCACACGGTCACAGAGTGAACATACATATTCTGTACAGACAACACCCATAGTCAGGATCGAACCTATATCTCTGGCACTGTCAGGCAGCAGCTCTGTGGCTGCACTACTATGCCGCTACACTGAACCTGTCCAAATGTAATGGAAATGTTGTAATTGTACCTGCCTCTACCACTTCCACATTTAATACTTCAATCAAAAGTTATCTTTTCAGACTCAGTATATTTTTATTATTTTCAAATGCTTCCAATAAATATTTCATTAAGACGCTGAAGGTTTGATTTCTGTGAGTAAACTGCTCATTGGTACAATTATGTGGCATATTGGAAGCACAGGGACAAGGACTGAGTAATGCATGAAATAATATTTTTGGTTCACACCTCATGGTCAGTTGGGCAGTGGGCAGGTGCTATAGACCTGCACGGGAAGGTAGACGCACCCGCCCCCACGAGTCTCGGGCAGATCGGGCTCGTCAGCCTGGGAAGGCAGTCTATCTAGGAGAGGGAAAACTCTTATTTAAAACCTCCACTGCCTTGTGGCCATATCCAGTCATGGAAAAGGCTCCAGCAGTAAACCTCAAGAAAATCCGGTCGGAGCCCCTAAGGTGGTTCGTCGTTGTCTATAACCTCGCTCTGGCAGCTCCTGCGATGGTGCTGGTGCCAAACTGTAACGGCCCTGCTGTTCCTTTGGATTTGATCAGCGACGTGGAGAGGGGGGACTTGCTGCATGGGCAACAGCCTGCCCTCCATATGACATCGCTCAGGCTTGCATCCGACCAGGATGCATCACCCATGGTCAGTCATGACCGAGAGGGGCTTACTTACTTACTTACATGGTCAGTATTTTAATACTTGGTCATAAAACTAAAGGCATCCTAGTTGTAAATTTACTGTGTCCTAAACTGCTGTTGGACACTTGCTTAACAATATTCACAAAGTCTTTCATGGTCAAAACAGAAAACATTGAGCAATTGTATTGAGTTACAATAAGCAGCTACTTTTAGAGAAAAATATATGTTAAGATATCAGGGGTCATGTGCGCCTTTGTGTGTCAAATGGCTACTAGACACACAACCACACAATCTACACTGATGTCTTAGTGCGCTGTCAGATGAGACATTAAACTCTGTCCATGCTTTTTTTATCAGATGGTTGCAAAATATATTGTGGCTTTACCCTGGTGCACATGTCACTAATTATCACTCAAAAAAACCCTCTTCCAATGAACACAGTGTGGTACAGTGGTGCAGCGGTGGTGTTGCTGCCTTACAACGCTAGAGGCCCGGGTTCAATCCTGACCACGGGTGCTGCCTGTATGGAGTTTGTACCTTCTCCCCATGACCTGCGTAGGTTTTCTGCGGGAGATCGAGATGCATTTTTTTCCCACACTCCCACAGACATACAGGTATGTAGGCTAATTGTCTTAGTAAAATTGTAAATTGTCCCTAATGTATGTAGGGTAATGTTAGTGTGAGGGGATTGCTGGTCGGGGCGGACTCGGTGGCCTGAAGGGAATGTTTCTGCACTGTATTACTGAACAAAAAAAACGAAAACTAAACTAAACTAAACTGATTATAACACAATGGAATATTGTTTGTATAAATGGGTGACTTTGCAATCATGTGTACACTTTAAAAATACTTCAATGACTATAAATCGTTCTGGGATATCATGATAACATTATATTTTATTAGGTCAGATAGTAATTTGTAACATTTGCTACAAATTATTGATTGATTTTCTTTGGAAATTAGAAAGTTATTAGGAATAACATTCCTAACAAAACTTTCCCAGGTGTGTAAAATGAAAAAGAATGGATCTGAACACTGAGTTACAATAAGCAGCTACTTATTGTAAGGCAAAGAAAGGTAAGACTGAGAGGTAAAACACATGGAGGAAAGAGAGGTAAGGAAAGGTTTAGGGTGTTTGCAATCCTTGAACATACAACAACCATAGATCAGCTGTAGGGTGAATGTGTGGGAGATTTAAAAATTGTCACAAGGTTTTTGGAAATTTGTACACCTTCAAATTCAGAAGTAGGGAGGGGAGAGGCTGTGGAAGGATTTGAATGTGAGCAGATACCAATGATATCAATGAAAGAAAAATACTGAATTTCTGCATAGTTTTAAAACATATCTTTTTTGTTCGTGGCCTAGGGAGTGTTTAGTTAGTTTAGGTTACTTTAGCAATATAGCGGGGAAACAGGCCCTTCGGTCCACCAGGTCTGTGTCGACCAGTAATCATTCGTACACTAGTTCTACCATACACACTTGAGACCATTCAGAGATCCAATTAATCTACAAAGCTGTACGTCTTTGGAATATGGGAGGAAACCGGAGCACCCGGAGACAACTCACATGGTCACAGGGAGAACGTACAAACTCCGTACAGACAGCAACCGCAGTCAGGATCAAACCCGGGTCTCTGCCGCTGTAAGGCAGCAACTCTACCACTGCGCCACTGTGCCGCCTTTGATGTGGAGCAAAATGAATGGTAGGGTCCTGGGGATGTTGTAGAGGGGAGGGATCTAGGAGTACAAGTAATTAGTTCCCTGAAAGTGGCATTATAGGAGGATAGGATGGTGCAGAAGGCTTTGGGCACGCTGGCTTTCATCAGTCAGGAAGTGACAGAAGTTGCAACATTATGACGCAATTGTACAATGCAAGTGAGACTGTACTTGGAATATTATGTTCCGTTTTGGTAACCCTGCTGTAGGAAAGGTGTCATTAAGCAGAAAAAAAACATAGAGAAGAATTACAAAAATGTTACCAGGATTTGTGTGCCTAATTTATATGGGGAGCTTGGGTAGGCTAGGACTTTATTCCTTGGAGCACAGGAGGACACTAATTATAGAGGTATATAAGATCATGAGAGGTATAGATAGGGTGTATGTATAAAATCCTTAATCCAGAGCAGGGGAATCAAGAACCAGAGACATACGTTTAAGGTGAGAGGGGGAGGAAGGGGCAACCTTTTCACACAAAGGGTGATGGGTATAGGAATTGAGCTGCCAGAGGAGGTAGTTGAGGCAGATACTATAACAGCATTTGAAAGTTATTTAGGCAAGTACATTGATAGGAAAGATTTGTAAGGATATGAGCCTCATGTAGATGGGCCATGTTGGCTGGTGTGGGCAAGTTTGGCCGATTAAACTTGAGTATCATGTGCACTAAGGCAGCAACTTTACTTAGAATTTGGAGTTTGGAGAAACAGCATGGAAACAGGGCATTGGACTCATCAAGTCCACGCGACCATCACATACACTAGTCCCACGCCAACCCATACACTAGTTTTACATACTCCACACTAAGGTCAATTTACAGAAGCCAATTAACTTACAAGCCTGCACATCTTTAGAATGTGGGAGAAAACCGGAGCACCCAGAGAAAATCCACGTGGTTACAGGGAGAATGTATAGACTCCATAGAGAATGTATAGACTCCATAAAGCCAACACCCGTAGACAGGTTCATTCCCAGGTCTCTGGTGCTGTGAGGCAGCAGCTCCACCACTCCTCCACCACTAATAGTTGCACCATTTTGCTGCCCTAAAACTCTGCAAACTGATTAGCTAAGAACTGAACAGAGATCAACTGCTTGTCACATCCCCCCCCCCCCCTCCCCCCCGCCCGTCAACAATGGACCATTGTGGGCTCCACCTTTCCTTGATCATCGTTGCTTTTTGCATATCTTTAATTCAATTGTTCTGTATCTCTCTATATCACCATCTACAGTATATCTCTGATTTCCCTTTCCACTGACTCTCAGTCTGAGGAAGGGTCTCGACCCAAAACTTCACATATTCCTTTTTGCCAGAGATGCTGCACTGAGTTAACCCAGCTTTTTATGTCTATCAACCGCTTATGTCTATCAACCGCGCCACATGCCAGTGTTGGGTGGCAGGAGAATAAGGGAAGGTAATGAGCAAATGAGGGACAATGGTTTGCTGTGGGGGAATGGGTCTGAGAGGTTGCTCCAAGAGCCAAACATAGATTGTAGTGGTTTGTATGGACATCTTGTACGGTCAGAAGTAAACACACGACCGTAGGGGTACTAACATTATTTTGACACAAGCTGAGAGTGTTAATCATCAATTATTTTTTTTAAATGATTGTGAACGGTGTGGACACAGTGGTGCAGCAGTAAAGTTGCATCCTTACAGTGCCAGTGACCTGTATTCAATCTAACTGTGGGTGCTGTCTGTACGGAGTTTGTACATTCTCCCTGTGCCCGCATGGGTTTTCTCCGGGTGCTCTGGTGTCCTCCCAATCTCCAAAGATGTACAGGTTTGTAGGTTAATTGGCTTCTCTTGGCTTAGAATGTGAATTGTCCCTAGTGTGGAGGATAGTGCTATTGTAACAGGATCGCTGGTCGGCGTGGACTCGGGCTAAAGGGCCTGTTTCTGCGCTGCATTTCTGTATCTATCTGTAACTAAATTATGACATTTTATTGATGCACAGTAAATGTCAATTAAAATATTCTTGGAAGGTACATTGACTTTCACAGATGTGCTCCTTGCTACGAATTGGTCCTTCTGCATTTGCGGTTCTGTTTATAGAACTGCAGTTTAGTCTTTATATATTCCATTATCAACGGTTCCAATTACATGCCCTTGCTAATCAAGTTACACATATATTTTTAATTAACTTTGTTCTCCAGAGATGACTGAGTAATGCCATTCAGTGAGAAGGTTGGCTTTTTCAATTCTGGGACTTGGGATTTGAATCAAATCCAATTCTGGCAAGAAGAAAATCTATTTTTTCTGGTTCCAAGGGAAAATGAGGTTTGGGCAGTCTCTGGCAAGTTCCTGGAGGGTACTGGACATAGAAAACAAAAGTTGGCCGGAAACCTTTCCAGATGGTGAATTCTTCCCTGGGCCAGTTCTGGTCTCATCAGTGGAATAAACGGAAATTAGATGTTGGAACTACACAAATTCACACATGTGGATTGGGATATTTTCCCACACTCTCCCGCTCCCCCTATTTTCTCTCTCTATCTATCATTTTATATCTTTATCTTGCTCTATATTTTCATCTCTATTCCGTCTGTCTCTCTGAATATCGATCTTCCGTATTCTCTTTAATTCAGCCTTCATCTCTCTCTATCTCCCAATCTCTAGAATCCTTCGATACAGCGATAATATCTTAACTCTCGTAACCTCTACGCAACTACCTCTGCTAGCTCTCTCCCATCCTCTCGTGAGGGGACATAATAAAGAAATCGTAACGGTACATCGATCTCGATACGATACCATAGAAGGAAAAGAGAGGGACGGGGGGATGGGGAGAGAGGGGGAGAGATACAGAGAGAGAGAGAGAAAGATGGAGAGAGAGAGAGAGAGAGACAGGGAGAGGGAGAGAAAGAGAGAGAGAGAGAGAGAGAGAGAGAGAGAGAGAGAGAGAGAGAGAGAGAGAGAGAGAGAGAGAGAGAGAGAGAGAGAGAGAGAGAGATATAGAGAGAGAGAGAGAGAGAGCGAGAGATAGAGAGAGAGAGAGAGGAGAGAGAGAGATAGAGAGAGAGGGGGGAGAGAGTGAGAGAGAGAGAGAGAGAGAGAGAGAGAGAGGGGGAGTGTGAGGGTGAGAGAGAGGGGAGAAAGAGGGAGAGAGAGTGAGAGGGAGAGAGAGAGAGAGATAAAGAGGGAGAGTGAGAGGGAATGAGAGAGAGAGAGAGAGAAAAGGGAGAGAGTGAGAGAGAGGAGAGAGATCAGAGAGAGAGCGAGCGCTAGCTCTCTCTACTCTCTCTTCTCTCCTTCTCTCTCTCTCTCTCTCTATCGCTCTCTCTCTCTCTCTCTCTCTCTCTCTCTCTCTCTCTCTCTCTCTCTCTCTCTCTCTCTCTCTCTCTCTCTCTCTCTCTCCATCTGTATACATTATGACATCTCTTTAACTCTCTCTATCTATCTCATTTCTAATGCTGGGAGGAGAAATGTGGGATGCATGAACTCATAACCTGCTAATTCATCGGTAAAGATGATTCCTGTTGGGCTACTTCTCATGACTGTGCTGACCAGTAAAATACAGGCTGCAGAAGCCAGTATTTTACGAACTGAAGCTTTATCAATGAAAATGCATGTGCATTGTTTTCCATTCCATCATACACTTGCATCAAGTTAAGTGTTGCCCTGTTCTTCAGGGGTGACTACAGTACAGATCCTATCAGTAGGGTGTGTATATTTCTTGCACCTGTTGTCTAAGTTCACCCTGATCCAAACTAATTCAATAAAACTAGTCAAGGCTTACAGAGCACCACAACCCAGAACTCTTCTCAGTTTATTAACCTGATTAAATGTTAGAAATACAAAAAATTCAATAGGAACTACATATAATATCACAGTTAATTTTACAAGATACGACTGAAGGTTATTTCATATAATTTAATATTTTATGGAGGGAAATAATAATAATAGTTTAATATTTTATATAACCTTATAGTACCGAGTAAAATAAACTGATATTAAACTGTAATACCATAAAATACCGCACAGTAACATGATCTCTGTTCACAGCTTTAACGTTTGACTGCAACCTCAACTTCTCTCCAACATTGACATCGAACACCACTCATTCAAGGTTTCATGATTTCAAGGTCAATTTATTGTCACATGTACCAATTGAGGTACAGTGAAATTTGAGTTACCATACAGCCATACTAAGTGAAAAGCAACATAAAATAAAAGTTAACATAAACATCCACCACAGCGGCTCCCCACATTCCTCACTGTGATGGAAGGTAATAAAGTCCAATCTTCTCCCTCCATCTGTTCAGGTCACTATTCTTGTGCGCAATTGTCTCGCAGGCTGCCCTTCCCTTTAAATATTTCAAGCTGCTGAAGGTTGCCCTGTGCCCACCCTTAGACTAGGTATGTTACAATACTTACCTTCAGCGGCGCTACAATTCTGCCACTGGCCGCGTGCGCGATTTTGGCGCCTTTGAGGGGGGAGGGGGGGGGGGCGTGGTTAAAACGCATTTTTTTCCTACCTTGTCCTGGAATATATTTGGTTGGAGTGCAAGCTTTTGCTGAAGAATCGTTCCGACGGGTGTTCTGTGTATTTTTTTTAAATCGCCCGACAAGTTCAACGCTGGAGTAATTTTTAAATCAGCTTTTAAAACCGTCACCGCCGACAACGGGGACGGATTTCAGGTACGGGACAGGTAAAAGAAAGCCGTTTATTTTATGTATAAAGTGGTCCTTAAGATGCCTTTAATTCACATTTTAAGTTGCGAAACGGTGATTTAGGACCCATACGAACCGGCAGTATATTTCCTGCCGATATGGGGTATAAATTCACCGCACACCATAACGTTCCAAATTATTACGTTCCAGAAAAACCCACTCGCAAGATGATTTAAATGGCCATTAATTTACAGGTATTAAACATTAAATTCCTTCCATTTGGCCTATAAATCCATGACAATGAGATTTAAAAATATGTTATATTGTGAATTCTTGTGTGAATGTTATTTGGACACTTAGGCTATTTAAAAATGTTAATCTATTCTTAAGAAATTGATAGATGATTAGATCTAGTAATTGAATTTTGTAATCAGCTACAATTAGGTAACTAACTTAATTGGTAATTAAGTAGGTAACTAACTTAATTAGGTAACTAGCTTAATGCTTTAATTTCAAGTCATCTAAGTAAAATTGTTTCATATTTGTTTCAGAATGCTTCAATCCATAATAACTGAAAATTTATTTCAGTACTCTTAATTTGTAAGAAAGTTATGGGCTTTTGACTGTCCTCGACCACAGCTTTTGTGTTAAGTCAATGGAAAAGCAATAGGGACCAAGATGCTAATTTCCGAGTATGAAAATGGCCATAACTTGTTTTAATACTGAAGATATGAAAGTGAATTAGGTGTCAAATTAAACTTCTTTTTATGCTTTATCTGATGGGATAAATTACAAACTAGATTTTTAAAATCTCAAAATTTTGTAACATTGCTACTTAGACTATAGAACATAGAAAAGTCCAGTGCAAAACCTTCGACCCAACACCTGCATGTTATTTTTAAATGTTCAGTGTCTGATAAAGAATTTCACCTGAGAGAGCTGCTCAGTGCCATATCCAGTAGACATGTTGATTTCATTCAGATTGGCCTTGATGTTTACATGGAGAAGTAGGAAAGAGTAGGTGAGTACATAGAACATAGAATGGTACAGCACAGAAATAGGCCCTTTGGTCCAAAATATCTGTGTCGAATGAGATGCCAAGATAATCTAAACTCATCTGCTCACCCGTAGACCCTATCCTTCCATTCCCTGCATGTGCACGTTCCTACCTAAAAGCCTCTGAAATGCCTCTGTCGTATTTGCCTCCACCACCATCCCAGGCAGCACATTCCAGGCACCCACCACTTTCCGTGTAAAAAGCTTGCCTTGCACATCTCCTTTCAACCTTGCTTCTCTCACCTTAAAGCTATGTCCTCTAATTGTTAACATTTCTTTCTTGGGAAAAATGGTCTGAGTGTTTACCCTATCTATGCCATTCATAATCTTACATACATAATCTTACACCAGGTTTAGCCCCCCAAACTCCAGTGTTCCAGAGTAAACAATCCAAGTTTGTCCAACCTTTCCTTGTAGCTAATACCATCTAATCATCATCTGTCTATTCCCTCTACAGATGCTGCCTGACCTGCTGAGCAATTTGTGCACTTTGTGTTTTGCTCAAAATTTCCCCAAATAGTCTTGTAAAGAAAACACTTCAACTGTATCCATCTATTACTTCCCTGGCTTTGTCTCTACCCCCAGCTCTCTTCTCCAGCTTTATCCCCTTTAATACAATCAGTCTGATTGTAGCAGGGGATCCCAAACCAAAACATCACCCAGGGAATCTGTCTGACCCGCTGAATTACTTCAGCATTTGGTGTGTTTTTCTTGTGAAATATATATTCTGCTGTAACAAAAGTGGAAAGATGGGTGATATTGAATGCATCATCTACTGGCTATGTGATTTTACTTCCTTTGTGGGTATATCATACTTCAGTTCCACATATAATGAACTAGCTTGAAATTATAACATTTTCAGGGTTATGGGAAGAGGTCAGGATACTGGGTGGATCCAGGATGGCCCCAAGGGGTCAAATGGTCTCTTTTTTTGCTATGACTATTTTGTAATCAATGAAAATCAAAACTTTTGAGAATCATAGTTGCAATGCAGTGCAATCCTTAATTGACACTGCCATCTACTGGAAATTTCCTAGATTGCTAATTGCGAAAATAAACTTTTTTTTGTGAGATATATAATTTGCAACTTGCAATTGTATTGAGCCTCCATCAACACAATGCAAGGTTTGTCATAGAAGTTTTAAAAGACAAAACTTTTGAATGAGGCTACATTTCAGAACATGAAACAAAAGTCTTGGTGGAAGCTCTAGCTTCTAAAGAACTGTGCAAAGCAGCAGAGAACTGAAAAGGCAGATACGTTAAGTTTGTTTAGGTTATTATTGTCACGTGCACTGAGGTATGGTAAAAACCTTTACGGTTCAGCATATTATCCAGTCAAATAAAAGACTATACATGATTATAATCATGTCGTCAGTGTGCAGATAAAGAATAAAGGGAACAACATTTAGTGACAAAATGCTTCTGTTGAAATTAAGATTTAAAAGAGTGTGATGATTGTTATGGATGATAGCAAGATCCTCTTCTGAAAACAGCATGCAAAGAGTCGCCACGCTCTGCCGCCATCTTTGATCCTAATAATGGAAAGGAGCGGCTGGAATTCCAAAGGATAAGTTCCAGTAACAAAGGTAAGTATACCAACGGCGAGCCAATGGAAATAATGGATATGAATGATTCCGGGAAAATTAGAACGCAGAGAATTGTAGGCTGGAGAGAGGTTTAGAAGGTAGACAAGAGCAAGTCAACCAGAATGATGCTGGAAGGTATGGAGGATAGGAAATATGCATTTATATGGTACTTTTCACACTCTCAGGATGTTCCATGGCACTCTATATGTTTTATGGGCATAACTAGTAAGGTTCATAAATTGTGCCTATTCCTAATTGCATTTGAAACAGTACAGATTTGGCTCATGTGAAAGGAGTGGCTACATGAAAGAGGGAGAAAACATTCTTAGACTAAACCCCCATAGAAAGAACAATAAAGAACGATATACAATAGCTCAGACGCAGCGATCAACCTTGGCAAGTTTCTGACAAAGGGTCTTTGACCTGAAACATTAACTCTATTCCTCTCGCCATAGATGCAACCTGATCATATTTCTCTGTGTTTTGTTTTAATTTTAAATCGACCACAGGAATGGGTTACTGGGAATATGGGACCAGAGCACTAAAATAGTTTATAAAAATAAAGATCTTAGTGGAAAAGGCAGTATGGATAATGTCAAATAAATTGAAGAGCCTTGTTCATCCATGCCTACTATAAAGCACTTACTCTAAAGCATGTATACTATGACACAGAAGAGGTCATTCAGCCCATCAGGCCCATTCTATCAGCAGAGATATCCCATCTGTCCTATTCCCCCACTCTGTGTTTCCCTCAGCCCTGTAACATTCTCACTTGCATTATTTTGTATGTAACGACTGTCATTGACGTACCCCTCTCTAGGCCTGCAACCTCTATCACGTGTGCGAGGAAACAACAGTCTGGAGAAGAATATCCACACTCCATGCATACAGCACCCAAGGTCAGGATCGAACCGGCTCCCTCAATTATGAGGCATCACAGTAACCATGGTTTCTCATGCATCCCTGATTTCAGTCACCACATCTTGTGACCTTCAAGTGTCTAGAATCCAAGATCTGGAATTTCCTCTCCAAATCCCTTTATCTTTCTCAGGACTCTCAGTCTGAAATAGGGTCTCAACCCGAAACATCGCCCATTCATTCTCTCCATAGATGCTTCCTGTGATGCCGAGTTACTCCAGCATTTTGTGTCCATCTTCTCTTTATCGTTCTATCCCACTATCTTTACTGACATGCATTTTAAAACCTACCTTTTTGATTAAACATTTGGTCACCGCCCTATTATTAACATGTGGCAGAGTGTGATATTTTATTCCAAATGGTCCTGTGAATCAGCTTAAGAATTTCATTATATTAGAAGTACAGTTTGCTATTGGTTTCATTTAGATTAGTTTAGTTTAGAGATACAGCGCAGAAACAGGCCCTTCGGCCCACCGGGTCTGCACTGACGAGTGATCCCCGCACACTAACACTATCCTACACAAACTAGGGACAATTTACAATTTTTACCAAGTCAATTAACCAGTACATCTTTGGAGTTTGGGAGGATACCAGAGATCCTGGAGAAAACCCACACAGGTCACGGGGAGAACATACAAACTCTGTACAGACAGTACCCATAGTCAGGATGGAAGCTTGTAAGTTTTCCCCGTGAATTGCGTGGATTTTCTCCGAGATCTTCGGTTTACTCCCACACTCCAAAGACGTAGATGTATGTACGTTAATTAGCTTGGTATAAAAGTAAAATTGTCCCTCGTGTGTGTAGTGTTACTGTGCGGAGATCGCTGGTCGATGCGGACTCGGTGGGCCGAATGGCCTGTTTCCATCCTGTATCTTTAAAGAGAATTCGGCCCACAGAGTCCATACCGACCAACGATCACCCCTACACTAGTTCTATTCTATCCTAGTTTAATTTTCTACACACTAGGGGCAATTTTACAGAAGCCAATAACAAACCTGCACATCTTTAGAACTTCTATGCTGTTGGATTGATTCGCTGTCTGATTTGGGAAGAGTTCTGCCCAGGACAGTAAGAAATTGCACTGTATTGTAGATATAGTCGAGTCCACTCCACCGACCAGACTTCCCACTCTTGACTCCATCTGCCACATGCTACCTCGGAAAAGCAACCAACATAATCAAAGACTTGTTCCACCCCTGTCATTCCTTCATCTCCCTGCTCCCATCCAGCAAAAGGTACATAAGCTTGAAAGCACGCACCACCATACTCAAGAAAAGCTTCTTCCTCTCTATTATCAGTCTTCTGAGCAATCATCCCATAAATAAATTCTCCGATTCCCCTCTGCTCCAATTGGGTCTCAACAACTGATGTATTTCAAAGCAAAAAAAAATATTCTGCACTCTGTATCAAGAGATTCAAGAGACATTTATTGTCACATGCACCAAATGGTACAGTGATATTTGGGGTCACCATACAGACATACGAATAACAAAGAACAAAACATGATAGTATTTTAACATAAACATCCCCTGCACGGCGGAATCAAAGTTTCCTACTGTGAGGGAATGCTCAAAGTTCAGTCATCCTCCTCTTTGATGTTATTTGATGTACACCGTGGTCGGGGCCTCCCGAGCCCTCCACAGTCGCCGCTACGGGTGGCCCGATGCTCAGGCCCATCGGGATGATGGAATTCTGACGTCGGAACGGGAGAACAACCTCAGCGGCTTGGACCTCCAAATCGGCCACTTCCTACCAGAGTCCGCGGCTCCCGAAGTCCACAGGCCACACCAAGCAAAGACCCACGCTGACGGCTCTCGGCAAAGGGCCGCAGGGCCCCGTGATGTTGGAGTCAGCGCCGCCCGCGCTGGAAGCTCTTCAAACCACAGCCCCGCGATGTTGTTGCAGCAGCCCCAGCACTCCGGAGCTTCAAACGGCGATCCCAGGTGAGGCATCGCCTGCTCCACGATGTATCCAGCGCAGCGCCACCGCTGCTGAAGCTCTGGTCCAGTCCCCGGCAGGAAAGGCCGCACCAATCCAGTTGGTAGGCCGCGAGGAGGGGGTGAGGACGCGACTCGGAGAATAGTCGCATCCTGCCCAGGAGGTGACAGGGAGACGGTTTGCCCCTTACCCTACCCCCCTCCCCCACATAGAAAAACTAAAGAAACCTCCTCAACATACTTTTAAACAAACTAAAAATTAAAAAAAAGATGGAAAAAATGGACAGACTGTAGGCAGAGGCAGCCTTCATGCGGCACCCCTAGTGCCCAATCTACCCCTTTGCTCTATCTATTGCACTTGAGTTGGACTTTATTGTATTGATGTACAATATACTGTATCTGATCTGTTGGTACAGCATGCAAAACAAAGCTTTTCACTGTATAACCGCATACATGATTATAATAAACCTAAACCTAACCTTACAACAGTAAACTCAAACTTCATATTAATAATTTCACCTGTGCTTGGGAATTAAAAAAATAAGTTCAAATTTACCAGAGAGTTTGATTTCTGCACAAATCTTGCTTCTAAATATAATATTTTGGGGGATAATTTGATCAAATCACAACATTTTAACAATATAAATATACCTCTAAAATATATTAAGACTTGACTATGTTCCCAATATCTTTTACAGACAGAAGAGAGGTAACAAAGATTGGATTTTAATTAATGGTATGCAGGAACAACTATTCACAGTAGTTATGTGCTACAACTGTAATTTTATAATATTTGCAAATTGAACTCAACTTCTGAAATTTACTTCAACGGAACCTGAATTCTGACATGGATTCAGTAAAGATATGTTCCTACACCGTGTTTAATACAAATAACAGAGCACAAATTTCTAACACCAATATTATATCATTGTATTGTCACTAAAATGATCCTGACCTCGGGTGATCACAGAGGGAGAGGACTGAACTTTCTGATGCCTTTCCCCACAGTGGAAATTTTTTATTCTGTTGTGGGGGGACGTTTGTGTTGAATTATACAATATGTTGTGTCATTTTTCTTAATTTTAATTTTTCTATGGATGTACGGAAGCTTAAATTTTTTTTTTCTATGTAAAGCACTTTGGTCTCAACGCGAGTTGATTTAAACGTGCTATATAAATAAATTTTACTTACTTTTTTTACTTACTAATGGTGAGATTACACTGGGTGGATCTTGTTGAATTTTCCTAATAACAAAACCAACCACACTTCAACTAATATTGGAATTGACTAGTAAATGCTTTGAGATGCTTTCACCTTTTAAGGTGAAAGGAGCAAGGTTTAAAGGAGATACATGGGGCAAGTTTATTTAACACGGGTAAATGGGGGTTAAGTGCCTGGGATTTGCTTCCAGGGGTGATGGGGGCAGACACGATTGTGGTGTTTAAGAGGCTTTGAGATAGACACATCAATATGCAGGGAATGGAGGATTATGGATCACGTGCAGGCAGATGAGATTAGTTTTGCTTTACATCACAGAATCCACAGTGGTGCAGCAGTAAAGTTGCTGCCTTACAACGCCAGAGTCCCGGGTTCGATCCTGAGTATTTGGTGCTGTCTATAAGTAGTTTGTAAATGTGACCGCAGGCGTTAACTCCAGATACTCCGATTTCCCCTCAGACTCCAAAGACAAACAGGATGAAGGATAATTGGTACCTGTAAATTGTAAAACTGGCCCTCATGTGTAGGATAGTGTTAATGTACGGGGCGATCGCTGGTTAGCATGGACTCGGTGGGCCGAAGGGTCAGTTTCCACACTGTATGTCCCAAGTCTAAAGTAAAGCATTATGTTTTGTACTTTTCTATGTTCTATAAGATGTCTTCAAAGACAATATTTAAATACTATCCTTTTTTAGTTTTTTCTCCTCCTTGTAACCAATCTAATGAGTTATTCTTCCTTGTCTTCTTTGTGTTAATAGCAGATTTGTAATCTAGATTGTGGCTTTTTATTAAACTCTTATAATGCAACTCAAGCCTAAAATCTGTGTTGTAACAAACCACATTGCCGGGCAGCAAAAATGCAGTGTCATTGCTAAGTTATTAGAGATGCTGCAAATGAGATTTTCACAATTGATTATAGAAACTGCTGGAGAAGCAGAAAGCAACAGTACTGATGCCCGACTTAAAAATTCTCCCCTGAACAAGAAAAGATATGTGCTTCTGGTCAGAAAATAGACACACTTGGCTTAATCAAACATCGTTTCACTTTTGCTCTGTCTCTCAGCTTGAGATACCTTGTTCATCAGAACTGGTTTACAAGAGTAAACGTCCAATGAATTATTTATGAATAAGGCTGTGGTTTCGTACAATAGTGTGACACTCTAGATTTGAATCAGCCGATTTGATTAGTTCTGGAAAATTCTGACACTAACTCTGATCTTATATCTCTGATCAACACTATTAATCTTGTGTTCAAAATCATAAGAATAATAGATCAGGTAGGCACACAGAGACTCTTGCCCAGAGTAGGGGAACCAGAGGACATCGGTTTAAGGTGAGGGAGGGAAGATTGAATAGAAACTTGAGGGGTAAATTTTCACACATGAGGGTGGAGCATGCATGGAACATAATGCCAGACGAGGAAATTGAGGTAGGTATTATCATAAAGTTTAATTAAAATTTAGGCAGGTAAATGGATAGGACAGGTTTAGTGGGATATGGGCCAAATGCAGGCAGGTGGGACTAGTGTAGATGGGACATTGGCCGGCGTGGGCAGGTCGGGCCGAAGGGCCTGTTTTTCAATGCTGTATGACTCTATAACTCCCACCCTCTGATTCTGATTATCTTTAAATTTCCCACTGGACATCAGTGTAAGTACCTTTTTTGAGATATACCACAGTAATTCAATAATGTAACTCACTAGCACTTTCTCACAGGTAGAACACAAAGTGCTGGAATAATTCAGTGGGCCAGACAGCATATCTAGAGAATATGTCCTTCAAAGATGCTGCCTGACCTACTGAGTAACTCCAGCACTGTGTTTTACACAAGATTCCAGCATCTTCAGTTGTATCTTTCTCTTTCTCAAAGGCAGATAGTATTGGATGTTAAGAACATCATTGCCAGAGACTCTTACAATCCATGGATGAATAAATGAAATTATTGTAGATGTCTACCGCCGACTAAGAATTGGGAGTCACATCAGTGGAATTACATGTAAGTGTATAAAGATAAGGGTATCTGCTATTTGCTACAAACGTTCCTCATGATGGTGGAAAAAGAATCTGCTACTTTAATAGCATGCTGCCAGTAGTAGGTTGTTAGCTAGACTAGGCTAGAGATCATATGTGTGCATATTGTTTTGGTCTCATACAGATTCATGCAAACCTGTGTCCATGATATCTCAACAGAAATCACGATGATAGACAGGCCTCTGAATATTTATTACTGGTGTGAAGTTTGCTGCCTGTAAGATTGATGGAAATCAGTGCCTCTGAAAGGAAATTGGTTGGACACTTCATAAATAAGGGGCCTGTCCCACATTCGCGACTTTTACAGGCGACTATCGGCACCCGTGATAAGTTGCCGAAAGGTGACTAGAAAGACGCTATGACTCTTTGCAGACCTCTCACGACTATAAGAGACCTCTCATGACCATACGGGCTGTATGGTCGTGAGAGGTCTCCTATGGTCATGAAAGATCACCCGCGACATGTCGCCAGGAGTCGCCTGTATGGTCGTGAGAGATCTTCGCTGGTCATGAGAGGACTCCAAAAAGTCGTAGCGTCTTTCTGGTCACCGCTGAATTTACAACATGTTGAAAATTTTGGCGACCTATCACGGGTGCCGGCAGTCGCCTGAAAAGGTTGCGAAAGTGGGACAGGCCCTTAAGAGATTATTTCCATGATCGCAGGGAAAGGGCATGGGAGTTAAGTTTAGTTTAGTTTAATTTATTGTCACGTGTACTGAGGTACAGTGAAAAGCCTTTGTTGCATGCTTACCAGTCGGCAAAAAGAATATACATGATTATGATCGAACCATTCACAGTGTACAGGTACATGATAAAGGGAATAATGTGAATAACATTTAGTTCAGTTTCGTTTATAATCACGTGTACCGAGGTACAGTAAAAAGCTTTTGTTGCGTGCTGACCAATCAGCAGAAAGACAATACATGATTACAACCGATCCGTTTACAGTGTATAGATACATGATAAGGGAATAATGCTTAGTGCAAGATAATGCCAGTAAAGTCTAATAAAGATCACCTTGAATGATGTAGTCTTTCTGCTGGAAGCTGGTTTGACTCAATAGATTGAAAGATCTCCTTCTGTGCTATGGTAATTCTGGTTCTATATCTACTGTTTGCAGGATAATGGAAACATATTCTAAACTATCATAATGGAATTAGTTAAAGTAAAAAGATATTTAGTGGGTAGACAAAAATGCTGGAGAAACTCAGCGGGTGCGGCAGCATCTATGGAAGCATCCTTCACTCCATAGATGCTGCCGCACCCGCTGAGTTTCTCCAGCATTTTTGTCTACCTTCAATTTTCCAGCATCTGCAGTTCCTTCTTGAACATGATATTTAGTGGTATTGGATTGGAATTAAGTCGATGCCTTTCTAAAGAGGCACCAACCCCATTATTGGCATGATTGTCACTTTTGATGCTTCTGTGCTATTCTATAATGTCATGATTTGTTTTGTTACTTCAGTGCACAAATATTATCCAGTCACAGTAAACTTTGTTACAGGATATGCGGGTTGCTGCCTACTCCAACATTTGTTTGCCAAAAAAAACTTCAGTCAACTTTTGGTCTCTGCAAAATGCAAATTAAGTGATAAGGGGCGGTACAGTAACGTAGAGTTGCTGTCATACAGCGCCAGAAACTCAAGTTCGATCCAGACTATGGGCACTGTCTGTATGGAGTTTGTACATTCTCCCGGTGACCACGTGGGTTTTCTCTGGGTGCTCCGGTTTCCTCCCACATTCCAAAGATGTGCAGGTCTGTAGGTAAATTGGCTTCTGTAAATTGTCCCGAGTGTGTAGGATAGAACTAGTGTATGGGTGATTGCTGGTTGGTCCAGACTCAGTGGACCAAATGGCCTTTTTTTCATGCAGTATCTTTAAACTAAGCTGAACTAAAGGGGAAGAGAGTACAGGAAAAGTTAGGAAAGACACCCAAATTAATGGGACGGAAAGTTCAAGAAGGGATAAGAGAGTAAGGTCAGGTAAAATAGGAACCGGTGTGAGAGGGGGGATGAATACCGAATTAAAAGTGTTATATATGAATGCGCAAAGTATAAAAAATAAAGTGGATGAGTTTGGGGCTCAGTTAAAAATTGGTATGTATGATGTTATGGGCATTACTGAGACATGGATGCAAGAGGATCAGAGCTGGGAACTGAATATTTAGGGGTATACGTCCTATCGAAAAGACAAACAGGTGGGCAGAGGGAGTGGGGTAGCTCTGTTAGAGAGGAATGAAATTCAGTCCCTTGTGCGGGGTAACATAGAATCAGAAGATGTCGAGTCATTGTGGATAGAACTGTAAGGGTTAAAATACCCTAATGGGAGTTATCTACAGGCCCCCAAACAGTGGCCTGGATGTAGGGTGTAAGTTGCATCAGGAGCTAAAATTGGCAAGTAGCAAAAGTAATGCTGTGGTTGTTATGGGAGATTCCAACATGCAGGTAGAAACATAGAAACATAGAAAATAGGTGCAGGAGTACGCCATTCAGCCCTTCGAGCCTGCACCGCCATTCAATATGATCATGGCTGATCATCCAACTCAGTATCCTGTACCTGCCTTCTCTCCATACCCCCTGATCCCTTTAGCCACAAGGGCCACATCTAACCCTCTTAAATATAGCCAATGAACTGGCCTCAACTACCTTCTGTGGCAGAGAATTCCACAGATTCACCACTCTCTGTGTGAAAATCAGACTGGGACTGGGTAGACTGGGACTGGGTAGACTGGGAAAATCAGGTTGGTACTAGACCCCAAGAAAGGGAGTTTGTAGAGTGCCTCCGAGATGGATTCTTAGAGCAGCTTGTACTGGATACCTACCAGGGAGAAGTCAATTCTGGATTTAGTGTTGTATAATGAACCAGTTTTGATAAGGGAACTCAGGTAAAGGAACCATTCGAAAGTAGTGACCATAATATGATAAATTTTAATCTGCAATTTGAGAGGGAGAAGGTAAAATCGGAAGTTTCAATATTGCAGTTGAACAAACGGGACTATAGAAGCTTAAGGGAGGAGTTGGCCAAAGTTGACTCGAAAGGGATCCTAGCAGGGATGATGGAAATACCAGCAATGGCAGGTATTTCTGGAAATATTCCAGAAGATGCAGGATCATTTAATTCCAAAGAGCAAGAACGATTCTAAGGGGAGTAAGAGACAACCGTGACTGACAAGGGAAGTAAAGGACAGTATAAAAATAAAAGAGAAGACATATAACATAGCAAAGATGAGCAGGAGGCCAGAGGATTGGGAAACTATTAAAGATCAACAGAAAGTAAGTAAAAAGGCAATACAAGGAGAAATGATGAGATACGAAGGTAAGCCAGCAAAGAATATAAAGGAGGATAGTAAAAGCTTCTTTAGATATGTGAAGAGGAAAAAAATAGTTAAGACAAATGTGGGTCCTTTGAAGACAGAAACAGGTGAATTTATTATGGGTAACAAGGAAATGGCCGATGAGTTGAAAAGGTACTTTAGTTTTGGCATCAATAAGGAAGACACAAACTATCTCCCAGATGTACTAGGGGACAGAGGAGGACCTAGGGTGATGGAGGAACTGAAGGGGAAATCATGCTTGACTAATCTTCTGGAATTTTTTGAGGATGTAACAAGTAAAATGGACAAGGGAGAGCCAGTGGATGTAGTGTACCTGGACCTACATAAAGCCTTTGATAAGGTCCCACACGGGAGATTAGTGGGCAAAATTAGAGCACTTAGTATTGGGAGTAGGGTATTGACATGGGTAGAAAATTGGTTGGCAGACAGGAATCAAAGAGTAGCGATAAATGGGTACCTTTCAGAATGGCAGGCTGTGACCAGTGGGGTGCCACAAAGCTTGGTGCTGGGACCGCAGCTATTTGCAGTATACATTAATGATTTAGATGAAGGAATTAAAAGTAATATTAGCAAATATGCAGATGACACAAAACTGGGTGGCAGTGTGAACTGTGAAGAGGATGCTATGAGGATGCAGAGTGAATTGGACAGGTGTGAGTGGACAGATGCATGACAGGCAGATGCAGTATAATGTGGATAAATATGAAGTTATCCACTTTAGTGGCGAGAACAGGAAGGCAAATTATTATCTGAATGGTTTCAGGTTAGGAAAAGGGGAAGTACAACGAGACCTGGGTGTCCTTGTACATCAGTCACTAAAAGCAAACATGCAGGTACAGCAGGCAGTGAAGAAAGCTAATGACATGTTGGCCTTTATAACGAGAGCAATTGAGTATAGGAGCAAAGAGGTCCTTCTGCAGTTGTATAGGGCCCTGGTAAGACCACGCCTGGAGTATTGTGTGCAGTTTTGGTCTCCTAATTTGAGGAAGGGCATTCTTGCCATTGAGGGAGTGCAGCCTAGGTTGGAGCGACTGGGCTTGTATAGACTTGAATTTAGAAGGATGAGAGGGATTCTTATAGGAACATATAAAATTATAAAAGGATAGGACACGCTCGATGCAGGAAACATGTTCCCGATGTTGGGGGAGTCCAGAACCAGGGGCCACAGTTTAAGAATAAGTGGTAGGCCATTTAGAACTGAGATGAGGAAAAACTTTTTCACACATATAGTTGTGAAATTATGGAATTCAGAAGGCAGTGAAGGCCGATTCACTGGATATATTCAAAAGAGAGTTAGATAGAGCTCTTAGGGCTAGCAGAGTCAAGGGATATGGGGAGAAGGCAGGAACGGAATACTGAATGTGGGTGATCAGCCATGATCACATTGAATGGCGGTGCTGGCTCGAAGGACCAAATAGCATACTCCTGCACCTATTGTCTTTGTATCTATGTATCTATGTAACTAGATGACTCTATCAACATCGGGATTGGATTCATTATCTATATTCCCATGTACAGATGCATTGTAGGTTCATTGGCTTTGGTAAAATTATAAAATTGTCCCTAATTTGTAGGATCGTACCAGTATATTGGGGTGATCGCAGGTTAGCACGGACTCAGTGAGCCGAAGGTCCTGTTTATGCGCTCCATCAAAGTAAATCAAAGCAACCTTTGCACATTAAAAGTTTCCATCTTCTACCAGTCATGCACCTGATCAATACATCCTGTAAATAATTGGTTGAGTCAGTAATCTATTCAAAGGAGAGCCACATGCAGCTTATTAGGTACAGAATTAAATGGGAATGTAAATTTGGCACGGGTGACATATATTACAGACTTCACATCTTATTAGATAATAGAAATCAATTTTACCGGGTGGCCATTTGGAGAATTGTTATAAATACATCCAGGCTCAACTCATAACTATTGATTAAAGTGCCCAATTAGTCAGTTAATAGTAACTATTCCACAAGTACACCAGTAAGATAATTCATCAGCTTATTACTAAATTGGATAAAACACAGGATGCTAATTACAAAAGGGAAAGGAAACTGTGACAGGAAATTAAAGTGTTTCCCAGGTCTCAACCTGAAGAAAGAGAAAAGTTTTGCACTCTGCACTTTGCAGAACAATTAGTATTGGATTTCTGGCACATGCTTTTTAAAAAATATTGCTGAAGTCATAGACAAGCCCTTCGGCCCAACTCATCCATGCTGACAAAGATGCCCCATTTAGCCTGGTCCCATTTGTCCATGTTTGGCCCATATCCCTCTAAACCTTTCCTATCCATGTTCAAAGTATAGATAGAATAGAGAAAATATAATTCCTCTTGGGAAGACGATTAAAGAGTGTATTGAAAGTCGTAGGTATATAATAATGGTCAGCAAATTCAATGGGAAATTCAGGGAAAACTCATTACCATTGTCCACAGCTGATGCTATCACCCTGGGCCTACACTCACCCCTGGAACATCTGGATAGGAAGGACACCTACGTCAGACCCATTCATGGACAAGAGCCCTGCTTTCAACACCATTATCCCGGACAAGCTCATCTTCAAACTCATAGAACATGGAGTCAGCATTCCCTTCTGTAACTGGATCCTCAACTTCTTGACCAACAGACCACAATCAGTGAGAATAGGTGACAAATCATCCTCTCTGATAATCCTCAACACTGGTGCCCTACGAGGATGTGTTCTCAGCCCCCTACCATACTCCTTTTACACTCATGATCCTGCAGCCAAATACCAATCCAACACAATTTATAAGTTTGCAGATGACACCATCGTAGTGGGCTGGATATCAAATAATGACGAGGCAGAGTACAGGAAGATGATTGAGGACCACGTTATCTGGTGCCAAACAACAACCTTTCCCAAAATATCAGCAAGACAAAGGAGATAATGATCGACTTTAGGAAGCAACACTGTACACACACCTATACACACACACATACATTGATAGTGCCGAAGTAGAGATGGTCTTGGGAATAAATATCACCAGTAATTTGTTCTGCACCAGCCACAATGAAGCTATGGCCAAGAAAGCACACCAATGCCTCCAGCAGGCCTATGAAGTTTGGCATGTCACCAACAATTCTCAACAGCTTCGACAGATGCGGCGGAGAAAGCATTTTATCAGAACGCATCACAGCATGGTTTGGGACTAGTTCCACCTAAGACTGCAAATATTTGCAGAGTTGTGGACATAGCCCAGACCATCATACAAACCAACCTTCATTTGATTCCATCTACACTTCACGCTACCTCGGCAAGGCCACCAGTATAATCACAGACGTGTCTCACCCCGGTCACTCCCTCTTCTCCTCTCTCCCATCAAGCAAAATGTCCAGAAGTTTGAAAACGCATACCTCCAGATTCAGGGACAGTTTCTTCCCAGCTGTTATCAGGCAACTGAACCGTCCTCTCACCAGCTCAAGTGTGGTCCTGACATCCCATCTACCTCATTGGTGAACCCTCTTTAATCAGACTTTATCTTCAACTAAATGTTGTACCCTTCATCCTGTATCTGTACACTGTGGATGGCTTGATTATGATCTTTATAGTCTTTTTTTTGACTGGACAGCAGGCAACAAAAGCTTTTCACTAACTCCATACACGTGACAATAATAAACTAAACTAAATCTACCCAGAGAGGGACTGGAAAATGGGAACATGTAAAATGAATAACATAGATTTATTTTATAGAGAATCCAGAAAGAAAGAAATAGAAAGCTATGTTGATGGGGTTAAGGGCGAGAAGAGGTTATGTTGAGTAAAACCACAAATGAAAAGTTCTCTCTTGTCGACCCAAATGAGCTGTTTGCTGTAAATTCTAAACTTTACTTCTAAAAACTGTCATGAAATTGTGATGCAATTGACCTCACAATCATTTTTGATTAGATCTCTCTGGCATCATCAACCTTCAGGCTTCCAGATACACCAAACTATGTTACGGAAAGCTGGAGATAACAGAACGGGAAATGTTGAAGAATACCTTCAAACCGTGAGACTGTGAGAGTGACAGAATCAAGTGGCATCTCGGGTGACAATGGAAGAGTACTTTGTAAGGCAATAATATGAATTAGGACTAAGTAGGCAGTGATGTGATAAGTTCTGATGTTGTGTTCCTCTCCAGCAGATTGGTGTTAAGGGCCACATTAACTCCCATGGGCAATTTCACAGCACAGAGGAATTCTATTCACACATGCGTGCATTGAAGGCATTAATCATCACTTGGCAATTTTATTTTCACAGTCCCAAGGTTTGAGTGTTGAAGGACTGATGAAAGAGAAGGACATAGATGCTTCTTAAGACTTAGAGCAAATGGAATGGGAGACTGGTGATAATGAGCTTGTAATGATTATTCTACTGAGGAGGGCTGTTGTGTATGATATCTTACGGTTCTTATCAAACTTATACTGTCGCTCGTCGCACAGTGTGAAATTGATAACATAACTGATCAAAAATACTGGATGTTTTGTATGAGATTGTACATTGTGGATGAGCATGGAGTAACGGCAATTTTAATGAACAACCTGCTTTACAATGGAGTGAATTAATATTTTTTAAATTTGTGAGGAAGTGGCATATTCAGCCAGAATCTTTCTATAGTAGCCTTTGCTCCACCTGTCTTATTGGCCTTACAGGAATGTTAATCAGTTTAGTGTCGAGATACAGCATGGAAACAAGCCCACTGCTCCACAGACTCCACGGCAAATATCAAACATCCATTCACATACCAGTTCTCTGTTCCACTTTCGTGACCATTCCCTGCACACTAGGGGCAATTTACAGAGACCAATTAACCTACAAATCAGCATGTCTTTGGGATGTGGGAAGAAACCGAAGCCTGTGGAGGAAATCCACATGGTGATAAGGAGAACATGTAAACTCCACACAAACAGCACCCAAACTTGGGATTGAACCCAGCTCTCTGGCGCTTCGAAGCAGCAATTCTACACTGTGCCAATGTTATTGATGGAATTTCAAGCTTGGGTTCGGGGAAGATGTCAGAGCAGAAGAACATCAGAACATTAGAAATAGGAGCAGGAGCAGGTGCTGGGAAAATAATGTCCCACTCCCGCATCACATTCGAAAAGACCATGGGTGATCTGATTTTTCCCTCAAATCCCATTTTCTGTTGATCCCTCAACATCGTGCTAATAATGCCTCCTCGGATGTTCAACCATCAAATTCCACTCGCAATGATATTGATGCATCACCACATTACTCTGATCACCACAGAAAGTAGAGATCATTCTGTGGTGGCTGGCTTAACAGCTGCGGCCCACCTGCAGTCCGTCTGTTTTTTTATTTCGTTTTGTTCTTTGTCATGTCTTAGTTAATTTTGTTTTATTAAGTTGTGTATGTGTGTGGGTGGGGTGGGAGAAACATGCTTTGGTCTCTTCCTTCGGGGGGGATGCGACTTTTTCTTCGGTCGTATTCCCCGTCTCCATCTGCGCTGAGGCCTAATGGCGGAGCTGGCGGCACCGAAGCTGTAGCAGCGGCAGCAGCGGAGACCTGACTCGGCACCGAAGCTGTGGCGGCGGCAGCGGCAGCAGCGGGGACCCGGCTCGGCCCTGGAGCTGCGGCGGCGGCAGCGGCAGCAGCGGAGACCTGACTCGGCACCGAAGCTGTGGCGGTGGCAGCGGCGGCGGAGGAGACCCGGCTCGGCACCGGGGCTGTGGCGGCGGCAGCGGCGGCGGAGGAGACCCGACTCGGCACCGAAGCTGTGGCGGCGGCAGCGGCAGCGGCGGCGGCGGAGACCCGACTCGGCCCTGGAGTTGTAGCGGGGGCGGCGGCAGCAGCGGAGACCCGGCTCGGCCCTGGAGTTGTAGCGGGGGCGGCGGCAGCAGCGGAGACCCGACTCGGCCCTGGAGTTGTAGCGGGGGCGGCGGCAGCAGCGGAGACCCGGCTCGGCACCGAAGCTGTGGCGGCGGCAGCGGCAGCGGCGGCGGCGGAGACCCGACTCGGCCCTGGAGTTGTGGCGGAGGCAGCAACAGCAGCAGAGTTTGAACCGTCGCCTCGGCACAGAGGGAGAACAAAGAGGGAAGAGACAGAGACTTTAAGATTTTTGCCTTCCACCACAGTGAGGAGGTGTTTGGTGAACTCACTGTGGTGGATGTTAAATTTGTGTTGATTGTGTGATTTTGCCATTTTTTTTAAATTATATGTATGACTGCAGGGAAACAAAATTTCGTTCAGACCGAAAGGTCTGAATGACAATAAACCGAATCTAATCTAATCTAATCTAATCTGGTCTCTCCAGGAACTGCAGGTGCTGAAGGAACTGCAGATGCTGATTTACACAAAAGGACACCAAGTGCTGGTGTAACTCAGCGGGTCAGGCAGCATCTCTGGAGAATATGGATAGGTGACGATTTAGGTCGAATCCTTCAAAGTCTGAATGGATGATGAGCGTTTGATGCCTTTGGTCTGTACTTGCTGAAGGGGGGGCCTCATTGAAACCTACAGAATAGTAAAGGACTGGATAGAGTGAATGTAGGGTACTAATTTAGTTTAGTTTTGTTTAGTTTAGTTTAATGTCATGTATACTGAGGCACAATTAATTTTTTTTTGTTATGTGCTAACCAAGCTCTACTCCAGAAACCTAAGCGAAAAAGCATCTCAAATTATGTGGCAATACTGAGGATGTGCTACCCTCTGGGAGGCACTGAGCTTTGCAATGTTAAAGCAATGCGAGAGAGGGAAGATAGCCAATTGAGTAATACAGTAGAGAGGGATAAAAATCTGTGGCAATTTTAATTTATTAACATGAGATTATTTCAAAGCTTTGTCTCACAATCTCACAATTTTCACCATGAAAGGATCATGGGAGTAGAGGAGCATTATCAGTAGCAGTTTTGTTGTGTTGTTGGTCCCAGATCACCACTGACTGGATCTACTACCTAGCTGTAATGTGAGCATACATTCAGCAATAGTCTGGCAATGGTTTAAGTTCACAAAGTACTGGAGTAACTCAGCGTATTATGCAACACCTCTGGAGAACACGGATAGGCGGCGTTTCGGGTAGGGACCCTTCTTCTAAGTTGGTTGTAAAAGCTAAACTCACTGTTAGCACGCACCTCCTGAGAAAGGACTTTACAGAATAAAGGCAGGAAGCCAACCGGATTAGGCCAGTTACCCATGTTGTGCCATCACTTCAATTATATGCCATTTGTATGCGTGTGTTAGTGAAATGGAGGATCAGACAACCTGTTTAGATAAAAACTGCAGATGCTGGTATATCCCAAAAATAGCACAAAGTACTGGAGTAACTCAGCAGGTCAGGCAGTGGCTCTGGAGAAAAAGGATGGGTGACATTTCAGTTTGGGACCCTTCTTTAGACTTCAGATCAGACAAACGTCTAGGTTGACTTAGCTGCTTTGGTCACTACCTCTGTGTCCATGTGGAAATCAACAACATTGACAAAGGATGATAAGATTGCTGGCAGCTACAGGATCAAACTGGTGGGAGAAGGGGAGTTAACAGTGTGGAAAGGCAGGGAAACAGCAGGCTGGATAAACACAGGCCTCTGAACAAATGAGGCACTGTTCCAAATGGCCCTTCAGTGTTTCAGCTGCAGCTTAAGTGAACTTGTCACAAAAAGATAGCAGCCAATAGTTGCCCATATCCTCTCTGCTTCACTGAGGGGGTTTCAAAGGCAATCAGCTATCATGTGCTCTGCCTCGAAACAAACAAATTAAGGAAAGACAACTTGATTAATTGCAGAAATATGTGTGAGGTGTCACACTTGGATTGTGAAGTTGCCAAGTACACTGGGGAGATAGTAAATTAGCCTAGATTTATTTTGTTTTTAAACTTGCAAATGAGTGCAAGGCTATTTAATTGGATGGGCTTTAACAACTGCAAGAAATTTTACCTGCATCAGCTCACATATTATCCTAAATATTAGCACGAGTGAGCACATCACTTAAGGGTCTGTCCCACTGCGGCCTAATTTGCGAGTTTAGAAGAGTTTGCGCTTGACTCAAACTCACAGCATGGTCGACATGTGGTCCTAGGAGGTCACTGTAACTCCCTCATGCTCGAGGGAAGTTGCCGCACACTCACGGCCTCAGTTTGGTCAAGGAAAAATTTTCAGCATGCTGAAAAAATTTACGTGAGTAAAAATTGTTCGGCATGGTTCTTTTGAACTCGTAGTGCAGTGGAGTGGGGTCGCTATGTGGTTATAGGCAATCGAGGTAGCCGTAGGCAATCTCCTTTGCTGACCGGGCATTTTAATTGGCTCATTGAAGTTTTCAGAACCAAGGAAATCCGACCGGTAATGTTAAATGCCAGCTAAACTTTACTAAAAGTTGTCTGGCTTCTTAAAAATGTCTCCACTCCTTCTCCCCCCCTTCACTCCCTTTCTCTCCACCTCATTCTCCTTCTCTCCCCCCCCCCCTCCTCCCCCCCCTCTAAAGGACTTATGTACACTGTGCGAGCCATCTTTTACCTTCCTGTTCATCGCGGGTGTGAATTTCAGACAGCGCTCCCCCGCTTTCCCTGGTCCCCGCCTTTGCGATGTGTTTGTGTGTGTACGTGTGTGTGTTGACGGTCAATCCAGCTCGCGGTTTCATTGCTGACGGTCGATCCAGCTCAAGGGTTTTCAGGCGAGTGCCCTCGAGCTTGAAGGTCGAAGACAGTCACTGAATAATCGCGTTAGTGGGACAGGCCCTTTACTATGTATTACTGGCAGAAGCAATATATAGTAAAAAGAAACAGTAACATAAAAGATGCTAGAAGTTAATAAATAAAACAAAGAGATAAAATGGTTCAAAACACACGGCCACAGTAGCATTGCATTTTAAGTGTGTGCTTGTAAAGCTATAAAATGAATCCCCTCAAGGGTAAAATGATTTCTGATGAAGATAGTTCTTCCATCCTTTGAATTTCATCTTGGAAGCCAACACTCATATTTAACTTTGATTTGGTGAAACATTCCATGGCAATTTGTTGGGCGTCGTCAAACAAAATTAAACTCCAACAACGTAAAGCATAGACTACTGAAAGGTCTGAAGAAGGGTCTCAACCCGAAACGTCACGCATTCCTTCTCTCCAGAGATTTTGCCTGTCCTACTGAATTACTCCAGCATTTTGTGTCTATCTTCGGTTTAAACCAGAATCTGCAGTTCCTTCATAATGTGAACCTTATCTACTGCATTGGGTGTTCCCTGTGTGACTTCCTTTACATTGGTGAGATCAAGCGTAGACTCTGCAACTGTTTCAGCAAACACTTGTACTCAGTCTGCCAAGGCCTACTGATCTCCCAGTTGCTCACCATTTTAACTCCCCTTCCCTATCCCATTTGAACCTTGTGTAGGAAGGAACTGCAGATTCTGGTTTAAACCGAAGATAGACACAAAATGCTGCAGTAATTCAGTAGGACAGGCAAAATCTCTGGAGAGAAGGAATGCGTGACGTTTCGGGTTGAGACCCTTCTTCAGACCTTTCTGTCCTGGGCCTCCTCCTTTGCCAGAGTGTGGCCACATGAAAACTGGAGGAACAGCACCTCATTATTCCACTTAGGTAGCTTACAACCCAATGGTATAAACGGTAAATACTCCAACTTTAGGTTACGTACAAAACCTGCTTCCCCCCCTCCCATGTTTCTTCCCCTGTCTTCCCTGTGCCCCACCTGGACTTGCACTCATTTATTTCCCCCCCCCCCCTTTCCCATCTACCCACATTCCTTCCTCTGACTTCACCATTCATAAAACTCTTCTGTCCTTATCTCATACCTTTAGTCTGTGTCTAGCTGTCCAACCATCATGTTGATCAAAACCCCCCCAGCTACATCCGTCTATCATCCCCTGGGCTTTGTCTTGCCCTCCCTCTCGTCCAGCTTTCTACCACTCTCCCTCCACAATCAGTCTGAAGAAGGGTCCTGACTCAAAGGTCACCTATCTATTTTCTCCAGAGATGCTGCCTGACTCGCTGAGTTATTCCAGTACTAAGTGTCTTACTTCTGGTGTGTTATAATAGGCCACCAGGACAGTACTGAGATCCAGGGCCTCGGGATCTGTCATTTATAAACTTGGCCATCAGTCACAGCCCATTTCTTCATGGGAGAATCAGAGAACCAAGGCCTCAGGGTTTTTGGTAGCATCACAGGTGCAAAAGACAGTGTGGTCCTGAGGCCAGGACTGGTGGCGGACAGTCAATGAAAATAAGCATTGGATCACATCAAGCTCAATCCATCAATCTGCTTCAACTCTGCTTTTCATGGATGCTGTCTGACCTGCTGTATGTTTCCACCACTTTTCATTTTTGCTTGGATATCTACTTGGGGTGGCACAATGGTGCAGCAGTAGAGTTGCTGCCTCACAGCACTACAGATCCTGACTATGGGTGCTGTCTGTACCGGATTTGTACTTTTTCCCTGTGGGTTTTCTCTGGATGCTCCGGTTTCCTCCCACATTCCTAGGTCATACAGGTTTGTAGGTTAATTGGCATCTGTAAATTGTAAATGTCCCTAGTGTTTAAGATAGTGCTAGTGTATGGGGTGATTGCTGGTCGCTGCGGACTCAGTAGGCCAAAGGGCCTGATTCTGTGCTGTATCTCTCTAAAGTCTAAAGTCTTAATGCTCCTGTACCTGGAAGAAGTATTGACAAGATTTGTCATGCTGGACTTGAATGGATAGTCTCTGAGAGTGACCTTCCAGGAGAAGATGGAATACTAATGGAAACCTGCCTGATGGCTTGTCCACATTATATGGGGTTCCCAAGAAGATCAACTCACTTTTGTTCAATGTTTCTCTCAAATCACATCGCACTACCTCAGTTCGAGATTAGTGGCTTGTTCAAGACTTGGCAACTTGCATAGTCTCCAGTGAGTTAGTAAAAGCAAACATCATAAGATCTTTACCAGAGATTCCTCTCCATATATCAGAATCGCTGTCTCAGAGTGAGGTCAAACGTAAATTTGAAGAACAGCACCTCATATTTTGCTTGGACGGTGTACAACCCAGCGGTATGAATATTGATTTCTTTAATCTTAAGCAACCCTTACATTCCCTCTCTCTCTGTCCCTCCCCCACACTAGTCATCCTGCTAGTTTCACTGTTTCTACCCCCACATTATCATATCTTCCCCAGCCAACAATGGATCATTGTGAGCTTTGTCGTTCCTTGATCATGCTTGCTGGCCTTAATTTGTTCTTTTCATACCTTTCATTCTTTTGTTCTCTGTGCCTTTTCATACCTCTAGTTTCCCTCTCCCCTGACTCAGCCCGAAGAAGGGTCTCGACCCTGAAACATCACCTATTCCTTTTCTCCAGAAATACTACTTGACCCATTGAGTTACTCCAGAATGTTATGTCTATCCTCTCCTTATGAACCTGTTTGCAAACCTCGATCATCCAAATTCCTGCTGCTGTTCTGCCTCTCTAGTGGTACCGTCTACAGGAATCTGATGAAGTCAGACTGCTTAAATCAGGATCACAAATATAGCTTGATAATTAGTCTCAGACTATGCACAAAACATATATTCCTAATTTGAAATCTGATTACCATCCAGATACACAATGAGGTAGCCACAGACTAAAAGCTCAAAACCAAAGCAGTACAGCAATATACAGTATGATGCATGTAGGAAGGAACTGTGGATGCTGGTTTATACTGAAAATAGACACAAGATGCTGGAGTAACTCAACGGGTCAAACAGCATCTCTGGAGATAATAAATGGGTGATATTTTGGGTTGGATTCCTTTTTCAGACTGCAATATACTATATGCAGGGATTTGCAGGAATATGGATCAGGTGCGGACAGAGGAGATTAGTCTAACTTGGCATCATGTTCCGCATGGACATTGTGGACTGAAGGGCCTGTTCCTGTGCTGTACTGTTCTATGTTCTGTGATATTAGCTGATGATTTTTGGAACTTGCTGAGAATGGGTTTTAATTTATTAGCCCTTCCCAGCAATTAGCTTGGAACGCGGGAAATTCTAGGTGCTGATTCTCACAAGTTTAGTAATTTGTTTTTACTTCGTCAACTTGTGTTTTGCCACACTCTCCTCAGCAATTGAAAGTTATTAAGAACTATTATACCTTTTATTTAACAGTTTTGATGCCTTTTACCTTTTTATTCCAGCTTTCAGTCTACCACATTTGGTTGCGATTTCAGCTCACAAACTATGTGGCTGAAAATTTACAGAAAGTTGTGCAGTGTTGCAAGTTACAAGTTTGGTTGCGATATTAATGTTTGAATTCCCTTTAAACACACCAGATTTTGCTCCTTTAGGTTCATATGATAGTTAATGCACAAGACTAATATTCATGGGATTACAGGTACATGAGCTTGTACCTGGGATATTTGATTTCAAATAATCTTCTGATCCAAATTTTAAAGAAATATTCTGGTGGCCATGGAATTATAGGGTTGTCACAAAATGAAACAAATGATATCAGCTGTTCTAAACCATTTTATATGCCTGGCAAACTTAAAATAACAAATGCATTTGATGGATTTATCCCTCGTAGTCAGATAGCTCCTGGGGAGAGGGAAACAGTCAATCATTCAAGTCAGTGAATGTTCATCAGAATGCTGAAGCTCTATAAGGCGCTGGTCAGGCCACATTTGGAGTACCATAAGCAAATTTGGACCCCATATCTGAGGAAGAATGTGCTGGCTCTGGAGAGGATACAGAGGAAGTTTACAAGAATGATTCCAGGAATGAGTGGGTTAGCATATGATGAGCGTTTGACAGCACCGGGCCTCAATTCGTTTGAGGTTGAGGGCAGACCTCATTGAAACTTACAGAATAATGAAAGGTGTAGATAGAGTGGATGTGGAAAAGATGTTTCCACTGGTGGGAGAGTCAAGGACCAGAGGTCATAGCCTTACAATTAAAGGGCGCTCTTTTAGAAAGGAGGTGAGGAGGAACGTCTTTTGTCAGAGGGTAGTTAATCTGTGGAACTCATTCCCACAGAGGGTTGTGGAGGCCAAGTCAGTGGATATTTTTAAGGCAAAGATAGACAAATTCTTGATTAGAACGGATGTCAAGGGTTATGGGGAGAAAGCAGGAAAATGGGATTAGGAGGCAGAGATCTGCCATGATTAAATGGCTGGAAGACTCGATGGGCCGAATGGCCTAATTCTACAATAACTCATGCAACTTTAAGGCCCCATATCTGAGGAAGGATGAGCTGATATCCCAGAGGTGCTCCCACATACTCTTAACTGAGCCTGAGCTTATACTGACCTGAAATATCACACACATGTGTTCTCCAGAGATGCTGCCTGACTTGCTGAGTTTTTCCGGAAATTTGACTCTTTTTTTTTGCATACCAGCATCTGCATTTCCTTGTTTCTACTGTTCCTGAATCTGGGGGTGTGCGTTTTCATACTTCTATAACTTTTTCCTGATGTGAGAAGTGAGAAGGGAAAGTGGCCAGGGTGCGACTTTACCAAGGCAGCGTGAGTTGTAAATGGAGTCAATGGAACGGAGTTTGGTTTGAGTGATGTTTGGGCTGCGTCCACAATTCTCTGCAATTTCTTGCGGTCTTGGATGGAGCTGGTCGCAAACCAAACCAGTGCACTCCAATCTTTGCACCATTCCTTTATTTTGCATTCATCATTGCAGTTAGTGTACCCATCATTGTCATGTGACCTCTATGAGCTTCACACGAACTAGGAATTGCATTGACAATGGACTAACCTAAACCTGAGTTGCCCTAGTCGGTGAACCAAACATCATCATTTAGTACGGTTGGAGACCTCTACCTCCGCTACATTGACGACTGCTTTGGTGCCACCTCCTGCACCCACACACAACTGACTGACTTCATCCACTTCACCACCAACTTCCATCCGGCACTCCAATACACCTGGACGATTTCCGACACTTCCCTACCTTTCCTTGACCTCACCATCTCCATCGCAGGGGACAGACTCCTGACCGACATACATTACAAACCCACTGACTCACATGGCTATCTGGACTACACGTCTTCCCACCCTGCCCCCTGTAAAGACTCCATCCCCTACTCCCAATTCCTCCGCCTACGCCGCATCTGTTCCCAGGATGAGACATTTCATACCAGGGCATCGGAAATGTCCTCGTTCTTCAGGGAACGGGGATTCCCCTCCGCCACCATAGATGAGGCTCACACCAGGGTCTCATCCATACCCCGTAACACTGCTCTCTCTCCCCATCCCCGCACACGCAACAAGGGCAGAGTCCCTCTGGTCCTCACCTTTCACCCCACCAGCCGGCAAATACAACACATAATCCTCCGCCATTTCCGCCACCTCCAACGTGACCCCACCACTCGCCACATCTTCCCATCTCCCCCCATGTCTGCCTTCCGCAAAGACCGCTCCCTCCGCAACTCCCTCGTCAATTCTTCCCTTCCCTCCCGCACCACCCCCTCCCCGGGCACTTTCCGTTGCAACCGCAAGAAATGCAACACCTGTCCCTTCACCTCCCCCCTCGACTCCATTCAAGGTCCCAAGCAGTCGTTCCAGGTGCGACAAAGGTTCACCTGTATCTCCTCCAACCTCATCTACTGCATCCGCTGCTCTAGATGTCAGCTAATTTACATCGGTGAGACCAAGCGTAGGTTGGGCGACCGTTTCGCCGAACACCTCCGCTCAGTCCGCAATAACCTACCTGACCTCCCGGTGGCTCAGCACTTCAACTCCCCCTCCCATTCCCAATCCGACCTCTCTGTCCTGGGTCTCCTCCACTGCCAGAGTGAGCAACAGCGGAAATTGGAGGAACAGCACCTCATATTCCGTCTGGGGTCCTTGCGCCCTTATGGCATCAACATTGAATTCCCCCAATTTGGCTAGCCTGTGCTGTCTCCTCCCCTTCCTTCACCCTCTAGCTGTCTCCTCCCACCCTCCCATCCGCCCGCCCTCGGGCTCCTCCTCCTCCTCCCTTTTTCCTTCTTTCTTTCCCCACCCCCCATCAGTCTGAAGAAGGGTTTCGGCCCGAAACGTCGCCTATTTCCTTCGCTCCATAGATGCTGCTGCACCCGCTGAGTTCCTCCAGCAATTTTGTGTACCATCATCATTTAGTACTCCTGGTTCAGGAGTTTAATGATTCAATTGAATATCTCAGATTTATCATTTCCAATTCCCACTTCAGTCAATGGAAGATCATAGTTTCTGAATACCAAATGACTTCCATTTATCTTAACACAATTACTACATAATTGAAAGGCATAAATCTGCAAGTTGTATCTCTAGGAAAGTCCTTTCTTTAGACTTTAGAGATTTTGGAGTTGCAGCATGAAAACAGGCCCTTTGGCCCACCAGTCCATGCTGACCAGCAAGGACCAATTACACTAGCACTATATTACACACTGGGACAATTTACAATTTTTTGACCAAAGCCATTTCACCTACAAAACTGTATGTCTTTGAAATGTGGGAGCATCCCGAGAAAACCCTTTGCAGTCACAGGGAGAACATATGAACTCCATACAGACAGCAGGTGTAGTGAGGATCGAATCCGGGTCTATAGCACTGTAGGGCATCAACTCTACCGTTGTGCAACTGTGCTTCCCTTAACTCTTTATGATGTGAACTTATGATGGTACTACATACTTACAAGCAAATACATTCCATTTCTTCATTGCTCATTAATTAGATATTAAGACAGCTTCAAGGGTATTTGCTAGGTTAGTACCAGTACATTAAGCGCTAACAATTCAGATCTTTAAAGCATTTGTGTACATAGCACTGTTTCCTCTAATTGCCCAATGAATTATCTCAATGATGGATCATTGGTTTATTCAAAGGTTAATGGAAGATATTGTTGACAGTGATTGTCGATAAGCTAAGGAACCATTGTGCAAAGGAAAGGCCATCAAGGCAGTTATGCATGAGATGGCTGGCATCTTTAAGTCCATGTTCCACTTTAAGATATACACCATGACATGCTGGAGATGCATGGAAGTCCTTCCGTCACCACTGGACCAGAAAGCCTGAACTCCACTGCCCCACATAAATTACAAATTCTTCTTATTTTACAACACTCAACTTGCTTTTATCACTTTTAGCACACGCTGAAACGAACATGGCTCAACCAGTAGGAGTTCAAAGAACAGATGAAACTTGGCTCTAATTAATTGCCTTGAACATTGAATTCTCCAATTTTATTTAACTTCCTTAACCGCTAATGGACGGAGTTTGTACGTTCTCCCCGTATCAGCGTGGGTTTTCCCCGGGTACTCCCCTCATTCCAAAGATGTAGAGGTTTGTTGGTTAATTGGCTTCAGTAAAGATTGTCAATTGTCCCTAGTGTGTAGGATTGTGCTACTGCACGGGGATTTGGTCATTGTGGACTCGATGGGCTGAAGGGCCTATGTCCCCGCTGTATCTCTAAACTAAACTAAACTAAACTAAACTAAACTAAACTAAACTCTAACAACCCCCCCCCCCCCCCCCACCCCACCCTCTTCCTCCCCTTTCTCTCCACTCTATTTCTTCCCCCTCTCCCCTCCCCTGTGCCCCACCTGGACTCCCACATATTTTCCACTCCCCCTCCCCCTCCCCCTCGCCCTCCTCCCACTTTCCTTCCTCCGGCTCCATAATTTGAAACTCTTCAATTCTGTATCTCCTGCTTTTATCTCTGGCCTTTGTTCCAACAATATGCCTATCAAAACCCCCCTTAGCCTGTGTCCACATATGCCTGCCACGCTCCATCCTGGAGGAGTGTTGGGACAGGACAAAGCCTGGCAAGTGAGCTGACTATCAAAAATCCCTCTCATCTGTATCCACTTATCACTTGCAGGCTTTGTACCAACCCTCCTCTTATCCAGCTTTCTTTCGCCCCCCACCCCACCCCCACTCTACAATCAGTCTGATGAGGTTCACAACCCAAAATGTCACCTATCCCTGTTCACCAGAGATGCTGCCTGTCCCACTGTTACTCCAGTACTTGGTGTCCTTTCGTGTAAACCAGCATCCTGCCATTAGCAGCTTTGGAACATCTAAAATTAAGCTTCACATCATTCTTTTGTGAGTAAGAGCTTGGTAAAACCACTTAAGGCAGGTGCTGTAATCGTGGCTGTGTGGGCACAGGGATTTGAAGTTGCAAATCTTAGTTTATTTAGCGATACAGGGTGGCAACATGCACTTAGGTCCACCAAGTCCACGGCTATCTCCGAACACCTGTGCATTAGTTCCACCCTACACACACTAGGGACAATTTACAGAGGGCCAATTAGCCTCCAAACCTGTGCACCTTTGGAATGTGAGACGAAACCGGAGAAGCAGGAGAAAACCCACACGGTCACAGGAGGAACGTACGAACGCCGTACAGACCGCATTCTTAGTCAGGATTAAACACGAGTCTCTGGTGATGTAAGGCAGTAACTCTACCACTGCGTCACTGTGCCATCCTATATCACAATACAAGCCAGGTGGAGAGTTAAGAAAGTGAGAATCATTCATCATCCTGAGCTAAGACTGAATGCGAGTCTGAGGCTGATCACTTTCAGTGCCCAAAGTGACATTGGATGCAATTACTTAGCATAAAACTGCCCAGCATTCAGCACCAGTTAGTTCTAAATTGTCATTTTCACATGAATGGTGTACAATCTGCAGAGACATGCAACTGACAAAATCCAATAAATCCAATTCGATTTGTTCTTGGGGAAAGTTTTCATCTTTAATCTTTAATCAGACTTTTCTGGACTTTGCATCAAAGGTTATTTCCTTTATCCTGGATCTGTACAACTGTGGGCAGCTTGATTGTAATCCTGTATAATCTTTGCACTGACTGGATAGCACACAACAAGAAAGCTTTTCCAGTACCTCGTCACACAGGATAATAAACTAAACTAAACTAAATGAGAGAGAGAAAGTTAAATGGAGATGTGCAGGAAACATTTTTTACTCAGAGTAATAGTGGGGCCTGGAATGCATTCCAACGTGGTGGTGGAGGTAGATACGATAGTGACGTTTAAGAGGCTTTTAGATGGACACATGGAAATGCAGGGAATAGAGGGCTATGGATCATGTGCATGATGATAAGATCAGCTTAATGTGATATCCCATGCTTTCCTGTTCCATGTAAAAAAAGGCATACAGTATACTTAGTTTAATTTAGTTTTGCAATACAAAACAGAAACAGGTCCTTCGGCCCACCGAGCCCATGCTGACCAGCGATCCAGGCACACTAACACTATCCTACACACAATAGGGACAATTTACTATTTTAGCAAAGCCAATTAACCTACAACCCTGTACATCTTTGGAGTGTGGGAGGAAACCGGAGCAATTGGAGAAAAACCATGCAAGTCAGGGCGAGAACATACAAACTTCGTAGCTGAGGGAGGTACTATTGCAACGTTTAAGAAACATCTAGACAAGTACATGGATAGGATAGGATTATAGGGATATGGACCAGTCGCAGGCAGGTGGGACTAGTGTAAATGAGGCTTGTTGGTCGGCGTGGGCAAATTGAACTGGAGGGCCTGTTTCCATGCTGTAAGACTCTATGACTCACTCCATGACTATGAACTGTGGTGACTTTGGTCTGACTACTGCTCAAGTTCAACAAGTCAAGTCAAGTTTATTGTACTAGTACAGTAAGGTGCAGGTACAACAAAAATCTTGCTTGCAGATTTAATACGGGCAAGAAACTATTGACCTTGCTGTTCATAGTGTTTGTTTAGTCCTAGTACCTCTCAGATGAATCTATGCTATACCCCATTGCACAACTAACGCATCATTTATAATGGATGTCCAAAACTAAACATAAAACATAGACCACTACATAGAGGAATGGACCATTCAGCAAATGATATCCATTGTGATCACAAAGCAACTTTAAAATAATGCCATTTCCTGTGATATATATATCTCAGTACATCCACCGGTGCCTAGCTAAACCTAAAGCTAAAGATTGATAGTTTAGTTTTGTTTATTATTGTCACATGTACCAAGGTACAGTGAAATGCATTTTTTTGCATGCAGTCCAGTCAGTGAAAAGACTATATATGATAACTATCGAGCCGTCCACAGTGTACAGATACAGCATGAAGGGTATAAAGTTTAATGCAAGATAAGGTCCAATAAAGTCCGATTAAAGATGGTCTGAAGGTCTCTAATGAGGTGGATGGGATGTCAGGACCATTCTCTAGCAGGTGAGAGGGCGGTTCAGTTGCCTGATAACAGCTGGGAAGACACTGTCCCTGAATCTGGAGGTTTGCATTTTCAAACTTCTGTACCCCTTGCCTGATGGGAAAGGATAGAATAGGGCATGGTGAAACGCATCCTTGATTATGCTGATGGCCTTCCCGAGGCATTATGAATTGTAGATGGAGTCAATGGAAGGGAGATTGACTTGTGTGTTGGTCATTCTTCATTGTCATTACTTTGCAACCAAAAATGCTGGTAAATGCAGCAGTTGTCTATCTTTTTCAAACTCAAGCTCCTTTTCCTTTCACTCTTCAGGACTTTTGTGAGCTGGATGTGGAGGCGCTGAGAGAAAGGGATGACCATCATGTTCTGAGAATGGAGATAGATAATACGATCTTCCCTCAAGCAGGTCTATCTTCCAATAAACTCAGCAACCTGCTTCTGATGATATGGTAGGTTACGTTATTTATGTAACTCACTTTGTAATAATAATTAATAATAGCAAAATCTTTATTTTTCTGGTCTGCACAAACGTAATAACACTCTCTTTGTCCTTTGATAAAGACTACAGATATCTGTTGTTGTCACCCATGTGATAAGACTTCCCCACATTGGTTGAAGTGTGCCCGCCTTTACAAAAGAAAGACGGGTGACCAATATGGTGCCATTGTGAGTTTGCAAATGGGTGAAAAACAAGAAACCTGAACTATTGGTACAGAGATAAGGTAACTGGGAATTCAAGTAATTAAATAAAGGGGGAGCTTTTAACAAAAGGCAAGCATCAATATCATAGCCATAGAACTATTGGATTGTTGCAAAGACCTATCAGGCTCACCAATACTCTTAATGAGCAGTTACCAGAGACAAAAAAACAAGTAAAAATTGAATAGACATTTCTGCAAAATCCCCCAGTGAGAGTGAACCAACTGTGTAGAGACAGAATATAATGGAAACTGAAACTCTTGTTTGCATTTATCAAAGGCAGCCAAAGATAGATTTCTTCAGTGTTTTTTTTAGATATTTTGTTTAAAAGTACAGTGTGGAAACAGGCCCATCGGCCCACTGTCCATACCGACCAATGATCACCCATACACTAGTTCTATCCTGCACACGAGGGGCGATTTACAGAAGCCAATTAACCTACAAACCTGTACTTACTTGGAATGCGGGGACAAAGTAGTCTGC
>NC_045966.1:46610191-46612691 GCF_010909765.2 Amblyraja radiata
ATTGGTTCTAAAGCTTGCAAAATGTGTCTCTATTGGTTTTAAAGCTTGCATAAATGTCTCTATTGGTTCTAAAGCTTGCAAAAAAAAGTCTATTGGTTCTAAAGCTTGCAAAAAAATGTCTCTATTAGTTCTAAGCTTGCAAAAATATTTCTATTGGTTCTAAAGCTTGCAAAAATATGTCTATTGGTTCTAAAGCTGGCAAAAATATGTCTCTATTGGTTCTAAGCTTGCAAAAATATGTCTATTGGTTTTAAAGCTTGCAAAATTATGTCTATTGGTTCTAAAGCTTGCAAAAATATGTCTATAGGTTCTAAAGCTGGCAAAAATATGTCTATCGGTTCTAAAGCTTGCAAAAAGTGTCTCTATTGGTTCTAAAGCTTGCCAAAAAGTGTCTCTATTGCTTCTAAATCTTGCCAAAAAGTGTCTCTATTGGTTCTAAAGCTTGCAAAAAGTGTCTCTATAGGTTCTAAAGCTGGCAAAAATATATCTCTATTGGTTCTAAGCTTGCAAAAATATGTCTATTGGTTCTAAAGCTGGCAAAAAAATGTCTATTGGTTCAAAAGCTTGCAAAAAAATGTCTATTGGTTCTAAAGTTGCAAAAAATGTTTATTGGTTCTAAAGCTTGCAAAAAAATGTCTATTGGTTCTAAAGCTTGCAAAAAAATGTCTATTGGTTCTAAAGCTTGCAAAAAGTGTCTATTAGTTCTAAAGTTTGCAAAAAGTGTCTCTATTGGTTCTAAAGCTTGCAAAAAAATGACTATTGTTTCTAAAGCTTGGGTGTGGCTTGAAGTTGAAAGGCACTACTTACTGCAAATGGTGGCTTGGTTGCTTTGGCTTGAAGTTGAAAGGCACTACTTATTGCAAATGGTGGATTGGGTGCTTTGGCTTGAAGTTGAAAGCACTATTTACTGCAAATGGTGGCTTGGTTGCTTTGGCTTAAAGTTGAAAGACACTACTTACTGCAAATGGTGGCTTGGGTGTGGCTTGAAGTTGAAATACACCACTTACACTTGGTTTGAAGTTGAAAGGCACTACTTACTGAAAATGGTGGCTTGGTTGCTTTGGCTTGAAGTTGAAATACACCACTTAAAGCGCTTTCTCATGGGGCGACTTGACGCAAGATGTAACCAGAGTGAAGTGGTCGTGGTCTAGCACGATATCACACGATATAACGGGGGGTAGACAAAGAGTTCCCACGGTACTCGGCATTTCTGTTATTTGTGCGAGTGACTTGTCCGTCTCCCGAGCTTTCCCGTTAAATCTTGAATGAACATTGTGAACTACACGTGGCACAAATGATGTCACTTTTTTTTTCACACACTATAAATATCCTCCCTTGGTTGAATTGGCTCATTTGGAGACATGCCTATACTAAGTAGTTTCGAGTACAGGATGGTGGGTTTTTTCATTGACGCGCTGTATGCAGCAGCCCACTATGTGCATCGAGGATGCTTGCGTGAAGGCAGAAGGGAGAGATTAATTAAAAAGAGAATTAAGAGGAAGTCTCACTGGGTGTGAAAGAGCAAAGAGGCCATCTCTGCGCTTACTACAATTCACAATTGGGGAGTGTGCCGTGGCAGGACAGAGCTATATTGATGGGTAGCCGACCACAGGAACACTACTGCATGTTAGCAGAAATGCATAGCAAATAAACTGACTTTCTAGTGTTGTCCTCTGAAAAGTGCTTCCTATAAGATGTTCGTCTGCAAAACCTGCCATTTAGCACATTGCATTGTCCCTTTTAATGCCTGAGTTTAGGCTTGTTGCGGAGGTTAATGAATATAATGTGTTTAAAATAATCTAGCATGCCTCATTTGTTGATTTTCGTGTTTGCGAGGCCCTTTTATAGACAAATGTTTGGTGTGATGCACCTTCTCTCAATATGTGCAAGAAGTCGTCTTTTTATATTGTCAAATAGGAATAAAGACTTTGTCTCACATTTACCGTGCTGATTGGCTTATTTTATTTTCTACCGAGAGGTGAAACTTTCAAACGTTTAAATAGCTCAACAATTGATGGACCTGAACACTCAAAAATGAAACTTAATGAAAATGTGATTATATCACCTCCCTTCAACTATTTTGTGTTTCAGCATGAGAGGGATTATAACATTAGAGACATTCATCTTGTAGTGATGTGTTAATGAAGAATTGCAGACATCAAGCTGATAGTAAAAAATATATTTATTTAACAATGAGGTAAACAAGCACTGACAATCAAACTGCTGAGGTAAAAGCTTTATCACACTTCAGGCTATCATAAAATGCGGAGCCACTAACAGAAACAAAGTAATGCCCAAGAGGAAAAGACACACATATTAACATACAGACATTTATAAAGGATATTGAGAACACCTTTTTTACTCACCTTCTGTCACCTCTGTCCAGCTTCCGGGTTTACCGTTCGCAGGAGTTCCCACAGTAACCGCAAGAGTTATTACGGATATCGCACGGATATCGCACTGGCCACTACGTTCATATAATATTGCAATGCTCAACCAC